>NW_010182232.1:522-1121 GCF_000695765.1 Mesitornis unicolor | reverse complement strand
GGAGCATGTAATTTTTAAAACTTCTAATTTTGAAAACGTTATAAATATAAACAAGAACAAAGACAGGAAAAGACATAGAGATAGAGAAAAGAAACAAAAAGAGAAAAGCAAAAGACAAAGACAGAGAACACTAAACAGAGAACAGAGACATAAAGACAAATAGACAAGAACACAGGCCAAGAGGAAAAAAAGATACAAAGACCAAGGAACACAAAGAGAACAAGAAGACACAAAGAAGAATGACAGACACTAACACACACATGGACGGAAAAAAAGAAAAGTCAGGGAAAAAGTAACAGATGGACACACACAAAAATCAAACGCAGCAAAAAAAAGACATCAGAAACTGAGAACAACCAAACTTTATCAAACCGTTATTACTTCAAGTTTCTTTATTTTACATTAGAGCCCTAATAGGGACTACTGTCATGGTACCACAATCCTACAAAGTCTTTATTGCGTCTCTGATCGAACAACCAAGGTACTTGGTTACACGCTTTGAAACGTTTAGTAAAACCACTCCAACTTTAGCAATTCAGCGTTAACACCGTGTACAGATCTTCGGGCACAGGTTAACGGCCGCTACAGTGAATCTTTTC
>NW_010182232.1:0-489 GCF_000695765.1 Mesitornis unicolor | reverse complement strand
CGCAGCACCAGCCGTGACTTTTCCTCTTCGCAGCCGCATCCTGTCTGCAATTCCACTTCCCCATCAGGAGCTGGCTCTGAGCTGCAGTACCGCGCATAGTCCACGGGGTGGAAGCACGACCACAGCTGGGTGCGCTTCACTGAGCGACCACGGCCCGAAGCTGCAGTACCGACATTTGCTCGCCAGCGGCAAGGGAAGATGGCTCATTGCTCTGCCCACATCCTGCTCCTCTCCCAAAAAAAGGAGAGAAAGCCAACGCAGAAGATGGGGGAGAGGACCGAAATCCAGCATCCTTCATCCCGCTGCGCAACAAAGGGATGTCTGCAGCACATCCAGTGGTTTGTTTTTATTTAAAACCACATAGAAAAATAAGATTTCTGAATTCCTTTGTACAATATTAACAAAAAAAAAACAACAAACCCCCTCCCCCCAAAAAAAACAAAAAAAAAACCCAAACCCAAACAAAAAAAAACCAAAACAAAAACCAAA
>NW_010182231.1:0-840 GCF_000695765.1 Mesitornis unicolor | reverse complement strand
CAGGTTACAAGCCAGAACACTGCTTTGGCTCATGAATGCTGGGGAATAAAGCTTCACACCTGCCCAGGTTTTATGACATTTATGACATTCAGAGCTACTGGAGTTTCCTTTGCAGGCAGCAGTGCAGCGTGGAGCAGGATTCACCCCCTGCAGCAGCAGTTCTTGGAATGCAAGTGCAGCATTTCACAGCAGGGCTCGATGCAGAGATGGGACTAACTTTTTCCCTATACTTGCATATAGATCCTGATCTCTGCTTACTGTTTTGACATGGAAAAACATGCATATTCTTAACTACCTTTGTACCATCCAGTCTGCCTTGCTCATCAGAGGATGGCAGGACAGGGAGCGAGCCTGACTGGCTGGGCTGTGCAGACACTCGTTGGTACCCTAAGCCGTTCTCCTCTGCTGTCTTTGTCAGCGTTGTTCTACTCCTTGTGCTCTGGCGCAGGCAGTGCACGGGGTCCTCCGAGTCGTGGAAGGGCTGGAAGCCTTTGATGACGTGTTGGTCCACACCAAGAGTCAACCTTGGTACTAGCGCATGGAAGGAGTCACTCAACAAGCTGAGCTGCTGTCTGATGGCGGCTGCAGCTGCCTTTCTGAAGTACTTGCATGGTAAAAGACTTCAGAAGGAATGGCATTTATTTTTTAAGAGCTGAATGGACTGGTCACACCTAATGGGCTGGAATGCAGGCACAGAGGCTGTCCCCTTTAGAATATCATGTCTCAGTGAGCAGAAGGGGGATCCAGCTGGGTTGGAACACGATATCTGGAAGGATGGGGACAGGTAAAAGGAAGGAATCTTGGATGCTGCTGGAAAGGAGAAGCTCTGAACTGAAGAAT
>NW_010182230.1:0-1960 GCF_000695765.1 Mesitornis unicolor | reverse complement strand
TCCCCCATACCCCCCATGTCCCCCCATGTCCCCCATACCCCCCATGTCCCCCCATGTCCACATGTCCCCGTACCCTCGACGGTGACGTTGTCGACCGAGAGCTGGAGGCTGCGTCCCCTCCGCTGCAGGCGCACGCTGTGCCACTCGTTGTCATCCAGACGCTGCCCGGCCACCAGCGTCTCGGGGCCTTTGCCTGGGGACGGGGACAGCGCGACACCGGGTGACACCACAGCATTGGGTGACACCACAGCATTGGGCGACACCGTGACATTGGGTGACACCAGCACCTTGGGGCCTTTGCCTGGGGACGGGGACAGCGCGACACCGGGTGACACCACAGCATTGGGTGACACCATGACACGGGTGACACTGGGTGACAATGGGACACTGGGTGACACCACGACATTGGGTGACACCACGACATTGGGTGACACCACAACACTGGGTGACACCGGTGCCTTGGGGCCTTTGTTTGGGGACGGGGACAGCGCGACACTGGGTGACACCGGGTGACAGTGGGACACTGGGTGACACCACAGCATTGGGTGACATCAGTGTCTCAGGGCCTTTGCCTGGGGACAGGGGACAATGGGACACTGGGGGACACCGGGTGACACCACAGCATTGGGTGACATCAGTGTCTCAGGGCCTTTGCCTGGGGACAGGGGACAATGGGACACTGGGTGACACCGGGTGACAATGGGACACTGGGTGACACTGTGACATTGAGTTAAACCACGACATTGGGTAACACCAGTGCCTTGGGGCCTTTGCTTGGGGATGGGGACAGGGTGACACCGGGTGACAATGGAACACTGGGTGACACCACAACACTGGGTGACACCGGGTGACACTGGGTGACACCGGGACATTGGGTGACACCGGTGCCTTGGGGCCTTTGCCTGGGGACAGGGGACAACAGGACACCGGGTGACACCACAGCATTGGGTACCATGGGGTGACACCAGCACCTTGGGGCCTTTGCTTGGAGACGGGGACAGGGTGACACCGGGTGACACCACAACACTGGGTGACACCGGGTGACACTGGGTGACACCGGGACATTGGGTGACACCGGTGCCTTGGGGCCTTTGCCTGGGGACAGGGGACAACAGGACACCGGGTGACACCACAGCATTGGGTACCATGGGGTGACACCACGTGACACTGGGTGATGCCACAACACCGGGTGACACCGGGTGACAATGAGACACTGGGTGACACCACAGCATTGGGTGACACCATGACACGGGTGACACTGGGTGACAATGGGGCACTGGGTGACACCGTGACACAGGTGACACCGGGTGGCAATGGGACACCAGGTGACACCCCAGCATTGGGTGACACCATGACATGGGTGACACTGGGTGACACCGCGTGACAATGGGGCACTGGGTGACAGCACGACACCGGGTGACACCACAACACTGGGTGACACCGGGTGACAATGGGGCACTGGGTGACACCAGGACATGGGTGACACTGGGTGACAATGGGACACCGGGTGACACCACAGCATTGGGTGACACCGTGACACAGGTGACACTGGGTGGCACCAGGTGACAATGGGACACTGGGTGACACCCCAGCATTGGGTGACACCATGACATGTGTGACACTGGGTGACACCAGGTGACAATGGGACACTGGGTGACACCAGGACACGGGTGACACCACAACACCGGGTGACACCATGACACGGGTGACACCGGGTGACAATGGGACACTGGGTGGGACACCGGGTGACAACGGGACACTGGGTGACACCACAACACCGGGTGACACCGGGTGACAATGGGACACTGGGTGACACCACGACACGGGTGACACCGGGGCACACGTGTGCGCCCCACCCTGCACACGCGTGTGCGCAGCCGTGTCCTCACGTGACCCTGGGGGCGTTGGGTTTTGGGGGGTGGGAAATGGGACCCCCAGAGGGGACCCAGGCACCTTGGGG
>NW_010182229.1:7261-32329 GCF_000695765.1 Mesitornis unicolor | reverse complement strand
GGTTGGGTTGACGGTTGGACTTGATGATATTCCAACCATAATGATTCTATGATCTGCCACTGGAGAAATATTTCATGAGACAAAAGAACAAGTTCTGATACACTTTGACCACCGTGGTGTTTGAACCTTACAGATTTATTTTTGCTGCACAGGTCCTTGTTTAACTGCCAGCCAGGTGAAATGCGCTGCTGTATCCTTGCCTTCAGTTCTTGCAGGGGGAATAGAGAGATGCTGTCATTGAATGGCTGGAGTAAACAGGTTACATTAATAAAGATAGAAAGTGAATCCTGGCTGTTGGTTTACTTTGAAGGAAAGCATGTCAGTGGTAAATAAACTACAGAAAATATTGCAGAACACTTAATTCTTTTGCTTTTGTTGCTAGTGTTGTGTTTTACAGCACCTAAAAGTATGCCTTCAGTTTTGCAAAGCTAATAGGACCGGGTTTCTCTCCTCCTCCAGAGTGCTGACTGCCTAATTTTAGACAAAATCTGCTGAATGACAGTAAAAAAAGTGTTGGAGGGAGGAATGAGGGATAGAGGGGCAAGATTTCAATGTGTGGGTGGATAAATGCAAACATTTTTCTTTTGTTCTTTAATAATAATTAATAGCAATGCTCTGTTCCTTGTACAGCTTTGGGCAAAAGTGAGAACAAAAGGTTATAGAGGTCTGGAAAAATATCTTTCCAAGCCTATTCTTCTGTATTGCTGTGGGGATCGTTCCTGCTTTTCATGGATAATCTGCAGAACTATGTCCACCAGGTGCTAAACTGCACCTGGCTTTCCTGGATATTTACCTGTATTTTGATTAATACACTGTTTATCTGTACCAGTTCCTTCTCCTGACTCACTTTTCCCATCTGTCATGAATTAGCACTTTGCCCACAGTGATCTCCTAAATCACAGTCCTGAGGAAGTACGGCAAAGCAGGTGGAGGATGCTTTTGTGATGGCAGGACTGGGCTAGGACTTAAAAGGTTCAGACTTATTCCAGATATAAAGACATTCTTTGTAGCCTTAGGCACATCTCTTACCTTTTCTGTGCCGTGGTCTCCAGCTGTGATATGGGCACAACAAGCTTTCGTTTTTCCTCCTGTGCCTGTTTGCTATAATTGTGCTGTAAGAGATCTCTTCAAGTGAAAACTTGTGTGTTTGGACAAGGCCAGTACAACTGGGCCTCCGATTGAGTTGGTTTTACTGGAATACAACTAAACAAGAGCAATTCCTAATACCTAAACACAAGGGAAGTAAGAAAATATCATTTTAACTGATTCAGGACTACAGATATTCAGCAAAAGGAAATTCCATCCTTTTACCATAAATTCTTAGTCACTTCTTAATTTTATTTTGCCCTCCATGCAAGCCTTAATGAGGAGAAACCACATTTATGCCTGTTTCGGTAGGATGTAATTAGAGGGAGGTTTTATCTGAAGACTGGAGCAGCTGAAACTACCAGTAATGTTCTGGGAGATTTTCCTTTTTAAAAGAAGTGGGGGGAACGGGAGCAAGATTGCTCATTTTTCTCACTTGAATGAGTCTTTTATGAAATCTTTAAGCATATATATGCTGATCTTTGTCTTTCTTTTGTTGAAAGATAGACTTGCCAAAGGTATGTGCCAGAGACACCCTTTACCCTCCTGTATACTGTTTTATTTACAGATCTTAGCAGAGCTTTTATGCAAGCTGCTACCAGATTTGATTTTGGGAGTAGACATTCTCCAAAAGCAGTTGAGTGATACGCTACAAAATGTGCACCCTGTGTCATTGCACATCAGATTTTCTGCTAGAAATTCTGAAGAAATGGACTTTATATTTTTATCTTAGGTACTGGATATGTTACAGCCCTACTATATTACAGCACTATGGGAAGTCCATATGTTATAAAGGAAAGAGCAATTTTAGCTCCTGAAGCACAAGTTGGGGCAGATGCAATAATATATTATATTATATGATGCAATAATATAAATATTATAAATAATATTATTGCATCTGACTTTCTTTTTTTTCCTTATAGGGAATCATAACTTTATTTCATGCAAATTATGTCCTTCTGCCTTGTTTATAACCATAGATCATTAATAACTATGCTTTTTCCCTTTGTCCCTGGAAGAGATCTGAGTCCCTTTTGTATCAGGAAAAGCCATTTGCACCTTCTTGCAGATATATACCTGCATTAATTACAACACCTATTCATGTAGGGTGAGAGCATCTGCTAACAAGAGTCCCAGCAATTCCCAAGAAAGCTCAATGCTTGCCCTTTGGTGGTTGATTTATTGCCTAGGATGACTGATACGTGTTTTAAGAAGGAAAGTAGCAAAACTGTGATAGATTCAATTATTACTACTTGCAAAATCTAGTGCAAGAATTTAAAATGTAGAACATGTAATGCCTTGTGCTTATCCAGTGTGCAGCCTGGCTGCTGATTAGCCAGTTCACTGATATTGTGGGCAAAATGATTTTCTAATTCAATTCATAGATGGTTTCACTACCACGGTGGTGTTATTATTGGTGGACAGAATGGATATTCCTTGTCATCCATAGCATAGGCATCAGAGCAATGCCAGCTCTGCAGGTTCATTTCTGCAAACACCACACGTGCTATACATTGTAAGGATCAGGCATGGGTTACACACGAATTTCTACAGTGATACCGAGCATTTGCATGTTCCTCAGGAAGAGATTTCACAGTGTGTTGGTGCTTCGCTTTGTCTGCATCCAAGAAACACACAAGCTCATGCAAGCCCAAAATTGCAGTCGTGTTTTCCTGATTGTAACTGCGCAACTCGTGTAAGACTTTCTTCATTCACTCCTCTGCTTTGACTTCTTCAGCGGATGGTATGATACAGAGTTTGTTCCCAGAACGGAGCCTGTCCATCTAGGACAGTGATACAATAACTCAACCACATCTCAGCTTCTGCTAGCTCGTACATGAAGTCTGTTGCTCAGAAGGAAGTTGTTTCTGATGGCCAATTAGGTGCAATATTTATCTTAGCTCTTCCATATTCTTATACCATAGATATTTTTGGCCAGTTGTGGGAGAAGTAATTTTTCAGGCTGGGGAGAGGACTCTCCCATTTGTGATCTTTCTTTAAAGCCACTAAGAGTATCTGGGCTGCGTAAAGGTACAGGATTGGGATACCAGAAGCAGTGTCTGTTGAAATCGGGTAATTTCTCTAGGAAAATCTTGTTTCTTGTATTTCTTTCCATTAATTTTACCAGTGCGTGTGGATTTAGTAATAGGCTGTTCTGATGTCTTTAATGAACTAAGTTAAGTAGTGGTTGAATTCCCCTCTGCTAATGAAGACTGTTCATTAATAGTCTTCTATTAATGATGGTGAAGTAGGATCAATATAGATACTGGGTCAGGGTTCTGAAAAATATTAACAATTATTAATATTCTTTCTTTTTCAGTTTTCTCCTTGTGTTTGGTTGCTTGATTTTGTCCGTGTTTTCTACTATTCCTGAGCACACAAAACTTGCGTCTGGTTGTCTCTTCATTTTGGTAAGTGAAACTTCTAAATACAAGACAGTTTTACGGATATTTTATATACACTTAAATCCTCTCCCTCACCATGGAGAAAATAGCATAATTCCTGAATGCTTTATGAAACTAGACTTCTGATTAAAATTATGAAAACATAATAAAATAGAGGATTCCACCATCTCTTTCTTTAAAAAACAGGTCAGTTTGTATGAAAGTGTTAATAAAGTGCTGTATTGCATCCCCTTCTTTGCTTGAGAATTGCTGTGGTTTATAACTGATAGTTTTTCTACCGCAGTTTGGCAGTGGCTGAGCATGAAAGACCTTTGATACTGCTGCTGCCATTTATAAAGCCAGTATGCAATAAAAGGCACTTATACTTAAAATAGGAAATAATTTTGGTATCTTAGATACCAATTTGTGCAAGCTGTTGGTAGATGCTGACATTTTAGTGGCAGTTGCTGCAGCAGGATGTGGTAGTTTCATTATTTCTTCATAATTCATGTATTATGTTTATCTCTCCTTTTTCCCTTCTGAGGTAGATATAAATGGCTTTAATCCCTAAAAGTGCTTAACATTTTTCAGGCATTGTAGGGACGCCACTTTATTCATCTGCTTCTTGATGGGCCATTTAGTTCTGCAAGTGTTGGCCTGAGGATAGGCAGTAGTGATCATTAAAATGTCACAATATACCAGAGTTACCATGGTTATTTCAATTCCATGTATAGAGCAGACTGTGGCTCGCTAGGTAGTGCCTGGGGTGAAGTAACTGTTGACAAATGCCAACATTTTAATTGTCATCAGTGTATATATCTGAAAACCCTGGTCTTCAGAACAGCTCCCTAATTAATTATGGCGTGAGCAGGCCGATAAGCATAATTATGGTGTATGCTATACCTTTACAGCACAATGTGACACTGCATCAAGATACTTGAATGTCCAGAGCTGGGATAGGTGTGTGGTCTTCTGCTCCATCTGATGGTTTCTTAGCAGGGCTAATTAAGGAAATCCATGCTGAATGTGGTATTTTGCTTCCTAGCCATGATAGCACTTTTTCTGGAGAGACGATCAGGTGGCATTAAACCAGCTAAAAGTGATCAGATTTAATTCGAGACTCATACCTAGTCCCATTATTTCCATATATGAACAACACTTTCAATGTTTGAACGTTCTGCTACTAGTTACACTATTGCAATTATTACACTAATTGCTAAGATTTTCTGGTACAGAAAACAGGAAAATTTGATTAGTCTGAAAATATCCTATTCCTAAGAGCAGGTGATTTTGTGACAAGTAATCTGTTTCCCTGCATGCTTATGCAAATTGGTTGTAGAAATGCCATTTGTTCTGCCATAAAATACGCCTTTCCCATGAGCCGCACAGTTGTTGATTGTGTTGGTATGTTTAACGTCGCTGATTCCTCTTCTGGCTGTTAAACACAGCCGCTGTGCTGTGCCGTGGCTCTCCCAGGAGCCTGAATGTGGAAGAGCTCTGCTCCTCGTGCTGGGCAGAGGTGTGGTGAGCTCCATGACCAAGACACCAGCCATGTACTGGCCCAGATTGCCCAGGGAAGCTGTGGGTGCCCCCTCCCTGGCAGTGGTCAAGGCCAGGTTGGACGGGGCTTGGAGCAGCCTGGGCTGGTGGAGGTGTCCCTGCCCATGGCAGGGGTTGGACTGGGGGAGCTTTAACATCCCTTCCAACCCAAACAAGTCTGTGACTCTGTGATTCTGTGTAGAGGTGCCCATCAGTGGAGCAGGAACCTGCAGCACTTTCTGCTCCTGTGGCTTCAATGATGGACTTTGTCCATCTGAACAGTCCTGCCTGTACCTCCTGTGGCATCCTGAGATTCTGGAGCGTGTTCAGATTCTGAGCCACAAGAGTGGTGAGGGCTCTGGAGAACAAGCCTTATGAGGAGCGGCTGAGAGAACTGGGGTTGTTTAGCCCGGAGAAGAGAAGGCTGAGGGGAGACCTCATCACCACCTACAACTACCTCAAGGGAGGTTGTAGAGAGGTGGGTGCTGGTCTCTTCTCCCAGGTGATGGAGGATAGAACAAGGGGAAACGGCACCAAGCTGTGCCAAGGGAGGTTCAGGTTAGAGATAAGGAGGAAGTTCTTTACTGAGAGGGTCGTCAGAGGCTGGAACAGGCTGCCCAGGGAGGTGGTGAAGTCCCCATCCCTGGATGTATTTAAAGAGCGGGTAGATGAGATACTTAAGGATATGGTTTAGTGGGTAGACAGGAGTGGTTGGACATGATGATCTCGGAGGTCTTTTCCAACCGAGCGATTCTGTGATTCTGTGATCCTCTGAACACGGAAATGGCCTTGAGGAGGAAGAAGGTGGATGGTTAATCCTTGAAGCATCAAAACTAACCTGGCCCAATAGTTCTATGCTATAGCCTAATGTGTTCAGCAAAACCTTGGCAGGAATAAATCCTAGTGATGACGAATTTTATGGCTCCTGCTGTGGGTCTCTAATGGAGAAAAATATAAACACAGCAAAGTACGAAGTTCCAGAAGCAGGCTAAAGCTGACTGGCTTATTCCAGCTTGCTGATGCAGGATTTACTCTTTCTCTGCATACTGAATCATTAGCTGATATTAGCAATGTTATCAAAGCAGACTTTTGCGACTGCAAACTGAGAGAAAAATACGTTTCTCCATTAACTCAGGAGCAGTAATTTTGGCTGTGCCAACACATAACTGCAGTCAGTGGAGTTTTCTCAACCTCTTCCTTGCGGTGATTCACAGACCTCTTACAAATGTGGCATTTAGTGGAGACAGTTGTGTTAACTGTCAGAGATCTGATTTAATACTGGTTTGCTTCGTGCTTGACATGGAAGATAGATGTTTATTTTCTAATGAAGCACCACACAAACACAACAATCTGTAGAGCTGCCTGCTGAGTTCCTGTGAACTGCTTGCTTCACAGATTTATTCCAGATGGTCACCCTCTACCAGCCGTGTTAATTGGCTAAAAAGCTAATGTAATGTTCCTTTACCTTAATATCTGAGCCGCTGCCTGCGCTGACACCTGTGGCGTTTGACACATCGCAGCTATTCCCCATTACACAGGGAGGTTAAAGAGGGAAGTGGAGATGAGGTGAGCAAACCTTCCCCTCCTTTCTCAGAAAGGCCAGAGAAGCGGAGATTATTGCTCTGCAATCAGGTGATCCCATTTATCTCCCTCAACCTCGCTTTACAAGGGAGAAGAAAAACCATCTCCTGATCACTGCATCCTAAATGCTCTCTCAGAAATGTCCGACAGTGTGCGATAGCTCAAAGTAAACCATTTTTTAGGAAAGCGGTGTTAGCTGAGCGCCAGCAGGGGTCAATGGACTCATCTGGACCACAGAAACACCTGAGCGTCCTTATACCTACAATTATAACTATGCTTTAGGCTCATTTGTGCACACAGCTTCTGGCATTGCAGTTGTAGCAATGGTGGAGCCTAGGCAGACAGTAGAATGAAATCAACTTCAACATGAAAAAAAGCCACAAGCAGCTTAAGAATCCAACTAACACTGCAAGAAAATATTCTTTGGTGTCTTGCTGATCGCCTACAAGTATATTTGCTGGCACCTTCTCAAATATTAAACACAAGGGAAGTAAAACTCAGGCTGGGAAGGCAAAAATCAAATCCTTTGGGGAAGACAGCCAAGAAGGAATATATCTGGAACTGGAGGTCATTCACTCTCATGACCAAACTCTCTGTATTTTAAGATATTTTTCAGCTAAAGCTATGTGAATAACTGGTTCACTACTGCTTGTTTGCTGTCATTCAAGGAAAAAAAAATATTTTGAGATGACCCGCAAAGATTTGGCAAATGAAAAAGTCCCAAAAAAGTCTTGGATCAGATTAAATGTTTAATTTGACCTGGCATAAAGGATTATTTGTGTACTTGAGCGTTTTAGAACTTTTGGCTTAAAAGTAAAATTGAGGCTGTAGGACAGAAATGTCACTTTTCTCTGAAGTGACAAAGCATTCCATTTTATTTTTCATTTTTAATCAAGAAGGAGAGATTGCAAAACTCATGTGAATTTCTGCAGGAATGGCTTTGTCAAAGCTGTTTCATTATTTTCTCTGAAAAAGGTTGGGGTAGAAAGCTGTATCCAGTTCTGCAGGATAAGGGCCTCTGAAAATGTCCTCTAGGAACATGGCCTTCAGGCAGAAATAGCTCCCAAAGGCATGAAAGCAGACAGTGTGCAGTAGAGGATGCTCGTGTCTACATGAACTCTGGTCACTCACACTAATCCAAAAGGGGAGTCTACTAAAGTGCTCCTACCAGTTAAGATCTTCGTAAGATTTTTCTCTTCTAACATTTTCCCGTGAAAGAAATGTAGAAAGAGGATGAACATGGATGGCTCTGTAGCACCAGCTAACACATAAAAGGAAAAACTGAATGATCTTGAGAAGCTGCAATTCCAGATACATTTCTAACAAAGAAGGTAGGGTATAGACTACATGTTAATTGCAGTTTGGTTGAATTTTCTCCCAAGATAAACAAATACACTGATCCCTGGGCTAAAAAATCTGATTATTTTCAAGCTTACTAGAGCTTGTCCAAGCTCAGAATCAGTGATTCTCAGGAAGTACTCGTTTTCAGTGTTTTTTTTTATCCCAGATCAGAGCAAGGCTTTGAATTTTCAAAAATTCTGCATAGAAATCTCTGAAAAAATGTCTGTTAGGCATACAGAACTGGCGTTATCACAGACAGAACAAGAAAGGGAAATGTAATGTTGATAAGGTCAAAGCCTTCATGTTTTCCGTCTTGTTTGGATTCATATACACTAATATTATAATAGGGTGGTAACATGAGCATAAAAAAATCAACCATGTCATAATAAACTACCTGTTACCTTTGAAAGAAAACACCCTTACCTTATCAAAATAAATAATTTCATGTCTTTGCTGATTAAATTGATATTCTCCTATTCTGTCTACTGATTTCATCAAATCAGAGCTTACTGTTGTCATAAAAATTTGCACCAGAGCTCCTTACAACTGCTTGAGAATCTCTGTGTGCAAGCAGAGCAGACTTCCCATTGGAAATGTAAGTGCTGGCTGCACTTTTCTGAAAATAAGAATTATTAGGAGGAAGTCAGATGGAGGGCAAAAATGTAAATGAAAAGGTGATTTTTTTTTAAAACATAAGAGTAAATGTCCCCAGAGCTGTAATTCTTCAGCAGCGTTGGCACTACCAACCAACCAAGCAAGCTCTCAAACAAATAAAGCACACACTGTAGCTATGGAGAAAGATGAAAGCAATAACAAAAATTATTTCATAATATAGGAGCATGGCACCACACATAGAACTGCAAAGGTATCCATGAAAAATCTGTTGTCAACAGTGCTGAGGATTATAAACCACACTTTAAACACATCAGAGAATAAAAATGTCTCATTACTGGCATAAGGCCATTATTGATACGTTTCTGGGCTTGATTATGTTGTCAGTAATGTCTTGTCCTTTCTTTTCTTTTATTCTTCTGTATTAAGCAGAAATAACCTTTGTAAAGAGAAGAATGAAAAGTCACACATTGAATGGACTCATTTTTCTGTTGTAATTAAAAAAAATGCAACATATTACAGTTCTACTGGGAAAGTTTAAGTAGGTTTGATGACTAAAGATGACTAAAACAGCATTATTATACGTGATCTGCAATCAGGGCAAAGAAAAATCTCATAACTGAGTCGCTTAAAGAAGATAACTATGAACAGTTACCTCAAGTGCTACTGCATTCAATAGCAAATGCAGTAGAAGGCAAGAGAGCGTTTCCCAGACAGGCAGAGCTACCAACCAGGTACACACCAAGAAATCTCCATTTACTGTGCAATGCTAAGGTTACTGGAGTTGCCACAAGTCAGTGGCTGCTGGATGATATACTGTCCTTGAAATTATTTTCCATTCCCTCTGAGTGAACAGGGCATGTATAAAGAAACAGGTGATGCTGTGCAATGAAGGAAGATGGTTGGAAAGAGCAAACCCACAAGCAGTGCTCAGTATAACACTACTCATGACCTGCTACAATTTTAACAGTAAAATGACTTATCTGTAGAAAGAAAATCAGTGCTGTTTTTTTTTAAATAGGTACATTTTACTCTTTTATATTCCTGTTATCTGTTTCTATAAAAAAGCTATCACTTAGCTTATCTTGTCCATGGCTATTTTATGTCTCTATGCAGAAAGTCAGGAGAGAAGATGCTAGTACTGAGAACAGTCAGTTTCTGATTCCCTTTGTTTCCCAATACAGGGAACACTAACATTCAACAGTGGAGAATGTATTCATAAGAGGGAAAAGACTGCCCATGTTATTTGAAAAGAGCCTTTCAGCCAGCCATTCAAGGGGCTACTTTCATAGAATCACAGACTGGTTTGGGTTGGAAGAGACCTTAAAGCCCCCTCAGTCCAACCCCTGCCATGGGCAGGGACACCTCCACCAGCCCAGGCTGCTCCAAGCCCCGTCCAGCCTGGTCTTGAACACTGCCAGGGAGGGGGCACCCACAGCTTCCTTTGGCAACCTGGGCCAGGGCCTCACCACCTCACAGTCAAGAATTTCTTCCTCATATCCAGTCTAAATCTCCCCTCTTCCAGTTTAAAACCATTCCCCCTCGTTCTATCACTACCTGGCCTTGTAAAAAGTCCCTCCCCAGCTTTCCTGTAGGACCCTTCAGGAACTGGAAGGCCACAATAAGGTCCCCCCAGAGCCTTCTCTTCTCCAGCCTGAACAGCCCCAAGTCTCTCAGCTAGTGTTCATAGGGGAGGTGCTGCACCCCCTGATCATCTTTGTGACCTCCTCTGGACCCGCTCCAACAGCTCCATGGCCTTCTTGTGTTGGGGGCCACAGAACTGGATGTAGCACTGCAGGTGAGGTCTCACCAGAGCAGAGCAGAGGGGCAGAATCACCCCTTCCGTCATCACAGAACATGGGATCTCTACAAGGATTTTGCGATTAAGAGTGGAAAATGGGGAGGATTAGATGTTAGTAATGGGTTGTCAGGATTCAGATTAGTAGAGATATAATTCTTTGAGGAGGGAAAAGCACATCTCCTTTTAGGCTAATCAACACATTGTGCTAAAGGACCAGACCAGCTGTCCTTGGCCTCCTTTAAGGACAGGCAAGCAACATTCCTTGCACAACAAATGCTCTTCCATGAGAGGTCTTCCTTCTTGTTCTATCAGTTTAAGAGATAACAAGGTAGCATGGGAAACCACTTCCAAGTAAAAAATGTAACATTTTCATAGATGTAGATTTCTAATATTTTATGCTAGACTCTGCAGTATTGAATTTTAGTGGCTTCATGCCAGAGTTTGATAAGGATCCAGATTTGTTATGTGGAGAGCAAGAGCTACCTCCTTAAAACAGGCAACAAACAGTTGAGATTGCAGCAGTAAAAATGGATAGATATCAAACTCTCTATCAGAAATTCAGACCTGATCCTTGTTAGGGACCAACTGGAAATGCAGAATATGTCTCCAGAGGAAAGCCAAAGTACATGGTTATAAATAATATGTAAGGAAAAAGTCTACAAAACACTAAATTACAACAGGAAAAGAATGCTGAGAAAGGCAGAACATCAGTGATATGAAAGCTGTTTGGAAACCTAGGGAACACCCACCAGCTGAGTAACATACAGAAACTATAATCCACTCCGTCACTGTGCACAGATGTGACAAAACATGCAGACATCGCTCGCTACTGTCAAAATGTGAACATTCCTCAAGTGAGAGAAGAAATCTGTTCTCCAGATTCAGTAGAAAAACTGCAGTCAAGAAAATAGGTTTCAAAGTACAGAGAAATATCACAAATATCTGTAAGGATCTGGAGCAGACATGCCTATAATACAAAAATCCAGCGAGTTTAAAGTGTAGGTGATGATGAATACAGACACACACTGGAACTAAGTCCAGTCCTGAGGACTGTGAGCTGTGGGTGAGCTGCAGAGGTGAATTAGCAAAAGAAATACTGGGCTTTTTAAACTTACAAATCTCACAGAGTGCCTAAGGATGTCATGGACAGGATAATAACTGTGGTATCAAATCTGAACCAGACAGGAATTGGTTCATTGCGCCACGCGAAGATACGATCACAGGAAACGAATGTCTCACAAAGATATATGTGTGTTTTTGAGAGGATGTGGAAGGGGTTTGTTCTTTTCTTTTTCCAAGAGAACAAAATTCTGTAAGCCTTGGAAAATAGATAATAGGAAAAGCTGCAAAACATTGAGCAAACGGCATAATTTGTGAAACACAGGACTTGGTATACTGGCTCTGTAAGTCCAGTTATTGGACTGAAAAGAGGGGACCTACATTTTCACTCACCCTAAGGAACTGAATAAAATTAACACAACCAAACACTTGTTCAAGTAACAGAAATATTTGGTGAGATGACACAAGTGAGTATCTTTAAGAAACTAAATGCATAAGCAGGATTTTGGCAGTTTGGCTGAAGTGCTTTCCAAGTCCAGTTTGCCAAAATTCACCAATTGTCAGAAAAACGCTGTTTAAAAATTGCTTTCTGAACACGTTTGGCACTGGAAGCATTTCAGTGTATATAGACCCACGTGCCCGTGGGTCTCCCAGTGGTCAAAACATGCATTGATGTACTCCTAGGGAAGGTCTGTTAGTAAGTTTTACGAACTGGGAAACTAATAGATGAAATCACTTAAAAGAACACAGCAAATATCATTTTGCAGATGACACAAAGTTAAAACCCACCACAGGTTAAGAAAGTCACTGAGATGCTGGAGAGGGTCCAAAGAAGGGCTACAAAGCTGGTGAGGAGTCTTGAGAATACGTTTTATGAGGACTGGCTGTGGGAGCTGGGGTTGTTTAGTTTGAAGAAGAGGAGGCTGAGGGGAGACCCTATCGCTCTCTACAACTGCCTGAAAGGAGGGGGTAGAGAGATGGGGGTTGGTCTCTTCTCACAAGTTACAACCAGCAGCATCTTGGCCTGTATTAAAAACAGTGTGACCAGCAGGTCCAGGGAGGTGATCATCCCCCTGTACTCGGCACTGGTGAGGCCGCACCTCGAGTACTGTGTTGAGTTCTGGGCCCCTCACTATAAGAAGGATGTTGAGATTCTGGAGCGTGTTCAGAGAAGAGCCACAAGGATGGTGAGGGGTCTGGAGAACAAGCCTGATGAGGAGCGGCTGAGGGAACTGGGCTTGTTTAGTCTGGAGAAGAGAAGGCTGAGGGGAGACCTCATCACCACCTACAACTCCCTCAAGGGAGGTTGTAGAGAGGTGGGTGCTGGTCTCTTCTCCCAGGTGATGGAGGATAGAACAAGGGGAAACGGCACCAAGCTGTGCCAAGGGAGATTCAGGTTAGAGATAAGGAGGAAGTTCTTTACTGAGAGGGTTGTCAGAAGCTGGAACAGGCTGCCCAGGGAGGTGGTGGAGTCACCATCCCTGGATGTATTTAAAGAACGGGTAAACAAGATACTTAAGGATATGGTTTAGTGGGTAGACAGGAGTGGTTGGACGTGATGATCTCAGAGGTCTTTTCCAACCGAGCGATTCTGTGATTCTGTGAACAGGACAAGAGGAAATGGCCTCAAGTTGCACCAGAGAAGGTTTAGGTTAGACATTAGGAAAAACTTCTACACTGAAAAGGTCATCAAAGACTGGCACAGGCTGCCCAGGGAAGTGGTGGAATCACCATCTTTGGATGTATTTAAAAGCCATCTAGGTATGGTGCTCAGGGACATGGTGTAGAAATCAACATGGCAGAGGTATTTAATGATTGGACTTGATGATCTTAAAGGTCTTTTCCAACCATAACGATTCTGTGATTCTATGGGCCATCAAAAACATGAAAAAAATACCTGAAGAAATCACAAAGGAAACACAAAGGCCTGGGTACAGCTAAAATGAGACCATTTACTGCTGATATCTCACTACAGAGAAAGAAAATGTGAACAATCATAAAGCAGGATACAAAAATATTCAGAAAGTAGAAAATTATTCTGTAGTGTGAGTTTTATGGCTATTGTCATCTTCCAGAAGTGTCTCCTCTCTGAAGTGTAGTTGTATCTGACACATAAACAGGTGATCTGTCGCAAAGCAGTGGGTGTGAATGGAGGGGCCTGGAAATGGCACTCCAGGACATGGTTTAGTGGCCACGGTGGTGTTAGGTTGACGGTTGGACTCGATGATCTTAAGAGTCTCTTCCAACCTTAATGATTCTGTGATTCTATGAAAGAGCCATATTTAAGGGTGATGCTGTACCTGGGGAAGAGTGGGATAGGCACGAGGAGCGGTTGAATTAAACATTTCCTATTGCCATTTTCCTGGTTTGAAAAAGGCATTTAAGTGTTCATGAGAGTCTTCTAGAAGAGCCACATCCACCAAAATCCAAAAGACAACGGTTTTGGGATGTGCTTTCCCACACATGCACTGACCAGATAATTGCAGTAGCCATGATGGCCAGGGGCACAGCTTCCCAACACACCTGCGTGGCTCTCATTCCTGTGACACCCACATATGTATTGGGTTGGAAGGGACCTCCAAAGGTCATCTAGATCCTCAGCAGCCAGTCCATAGTGGTGATGAGAAGTGGGTCTGCTGATTTGGGGAAGCAGAAGGGTATCTGTCCCTCCCTCATGGGTGCTGAGGAAGGTTAGCCCAGTTTTAATGCCAGGAATCACGTACTGGATCTGATACAGTAAATACTTGTATTTATTCTAAAGAGATGATGAAAAACATAATTAAATGGCAGCTACCTTATTCTGGTGCCTGCTTTTACTGTCTAATTCAAAGCTGGTTTTACTTTACATTAAAATTCTGGGCTTTTTTCTCTTGTAAGTGAATAAAGAGGCATGATTGATAGGTGCCATTTCAAGTAATAAACACAGAAAGCAACTCCTTTTAGGGAGTTGGATAGCACAAGTCCTATATAACATGTGGCTAATTAAAAGTAAGCATAGCACTGGGATTTTAATATTATATCAATAGACTTGTAGCTGTGTATTAGATTAAAAGGCACAGAACTGATTTCTCAGTAGTCCTCGGTTAACACAGAATCAACATGGGAAATCTTAGTCATAATTTGGAAAAGCAAGTGAAGCAAAACTATCACATTCATTATAAAACCGATAAAGGATAAAAAGGTGCATAAATTTCATTTCATGCTTATTGTGCGTTGCACTGGGAGCTGAACTGAAGTCTCTGGTTGTGATTTATACGGCACTAATAGGGTCTATTCTGGGTTGTGTTTTCACATTTATGGCTGCCTCCCCCGCTGTTCAACTGCAATTGGAAAGAATTAAAACATTAGCTCCTGAAGTGTACATAGATATACTTGTTGGCTGTTTAAATCAAAGATCTCCCCTTCTGATGCTGAATCAGGAATAATAAAAATCTGTGTTCAAATGATGCTATTATCTTGAACAGCAGTGTATGCACATATTCATACCTGCTGATTTTAATCTGGAACTGGCCGGTACAACAGAAGTATCCTTAGTCTGTCACTGTTTAAAGGGTAGAGGCCAACTCTGGTGCTCGGTACTTTGAACCAGTAGAGAGTTTCTCGCTTGAGAGAGGGATGCAGAAGCTGAATTGTTGTGTTCTTGCTTTAACCAAATGAGAAAACAACCTCATCCTCTTTGAGGAAGAATAACAAAGCATTGCTGTATGAACAGTATCAACTATTCGTCATTTGTCACCATAAAGACATTTCAGCAGCTGGTGACATCCTTAAACCAGTCAGCCATAAAGGAAAGGCTGAGAACAGGTTTATTCTCCCTCTTTTCCAACTGAAAGCACTGGGCCTCCCTGTTTATGAGTTTTTAGGGAAGAGGTGACCATTCCCGAGCTGTATCAGACATTGCTCCTCCTATTCCTGCTGTTGTGCACTGAGTCTGTGTGGATTTACACCAGATGAGCATCTGCAGTGCAGCTCCACTGCGGAGATGTTGTCTTCAGTAGGGAAACACTTGTGGCCTTATTAAACCTTATTTCAGGAGATTAATTTGATTTGTTCTAACCTGTGTCCCAGGCTTCTGACAATGTCAGTGGTAGACCCAGCTCTCCTATGAGCTCAAGGCAGGCAGCTCCTTATGTCAGTCTGCAGCTCTGTCGTGCTACTTCAGTAGCCTTTAGAAGACTTAACAACACAATTTCCGTACAAGAAATATAATTAAAATAGCAGGAGAGGCATTGTCTTGTGGGCGGATTTCTTATATCCAAACCTCAGCTCATTTATGCATTGCAAAATAAGCAGGAGCAGCCTGGGAGAACAGCACAGAGTGCTCAACTTTGGACATTTTCTCATCTCAGAAATGGCTCTGATTCCCAGAAATTACGGTCTACAATCAAGGCATCTGATTTCAGCAGCTGCAGATTAACTTGTTTTAATAAGCAGTTATGTTAATGAACAAGAAAGTTAGAATAAAAACAGTTTATTGCTGTTATGAAGTTATGCTTAGGGAAATCCTTATTATTAAAAACTACCTGAGAAGCATATTAATGGAGACAATTTCAACGGATCATCACTTGTATCCTAATTAGATAAGGAAAAAACCAGGAAAAAAGTGCTCACCATAGCTGGATTGCACAAAGTGTAGTTGATTTAGTTAATTACCAACCCTGTTCATTAGAGTCCTCCAGGACCTTTTGTTAATAGAAACCTTGCTCTCGATGACGTCTTATTTTCCTTTCCTGATGTTTGTGTGACTCTCATTGTCCCAGTGGCAGAGCAGCCAAGGCCCACGCAGGTGTAAGAAACTTCAGGAGCAAACTGGCACCTGTGTCCCTTATGCCAAAAGCAACCAAATCTTTTAAGCCCAAGTGTTTCAGCCTTGCTTCTTTTGCAGATGCAGAGCTCCACATGACAATTGGAGCTGCCTATACGGAAATATTCCAGAACCACTAATGCATCTGCCATAGCAGATGTACCAGTATAGGTTATGTACCAGTATAGGTTGGGGACTGGTCTATTGGGGAGCAGCACAGTGGAAAAGAACCTGGGAGTGTTGGTGGACAACAGGATGACCATGAGGAATGTGCCCTTGCGGCCAGGAAGGCCAATGGCATCCTAGGGTGTATGAGAAGGGGTGGTTGTAGGTCAAGAGAGGTTCTCCTTCCCCTCTGCTCTGCCCTGGTCAGACCACATCTGCAATATTGTGTCCAGTTCTGGGCCCTCAGTTCAAGAAGGACAGGAACTGCTTGAAAGAGTCCAGTGCAGAGCCACAAAGATGATGGAGGGAGTGGAGCATCTCCCTGATGAGGAGCGGCTGAGGGAGCTGGGTCTCTTTAGCTTGGAGCAGAGGAGACTGAGGGGTGCCCTCATTCATGGGGATCAATTTGGAAAGGGCGAGTGTCAGGAGGAAGGAGCCAGGCTCTGCTCTGTGCTGTCCAATGCCAGGACAAGGGGCAATGGGAGCAAGCTGCAGCATAGGAGGTTCAACCTGAACATGAGGAGAAACTTCTTTCCTGTGAGGGTGCCAGAGCACTGACCAGGCTGCCCAGAGAGGTTGTGGAGTCTCCTTCTCTGTAGACATTCAAAACCCCTGGCCGTGTTCCTGTGTGACCTCCTCTGGGTGATCCTGCTCTGGCAGGGGTTGGACTGGGTGATCTCCAGAGGGCCCTGCCAACTCCTGACATCCTGAGATCCTGTAATTCTGTGACTCTGTGAGGAGTTACTGGGAAGTGTGGTAACTGTGAGTTTAAATGCCAGAAGAGGTACAGATTGTGGTACCTGTGGCACATGGCCAGATGCAGCTGTGGTTGGAAAAGAATGACAAGATGGGGAACAGGGAGGAAGGCGCGAAGGCCAGGGCATCCCTGCACTACCTCAGAAGGTTTTCAGTAAATCTAAACTTGCTCATCAGTTCAATTACAGCCTTGCTGAATTTTGAAGGAGGCCAGATTTATTAACAGGACAGGATTTTCCCATTCTGATGTAAATGTTGTTATTCATTTCACATAAGTAATCCAAATTAATGAGGTTCCATCATATTGTACGTAGGACAGAGTTACTTAGAATGCATCATTTCTACAGCAAGCCTACAAATCAAATGAGGTCTAATTATTTGCTCCATCCCATGCCTTTCCAATTATGTTCTGATTTTCTGTTTCAATTGCTACGGAACTAAAACCAAGTTATTTAAGAGTCTGAATTTATGCTTAATTTTGTAATAAACCGTTCCAAATGATTATTTTTTTTTTAATTAAAAAGTCCTGATCGTGTTTGGGATGCGTGGAAACCAAGAACCTCATGACAGTGCAGCTGCTAATGGAAAAAATAACGTCATTCCCTGGCCTGCTGCATTCACCTTTACAGAGATTTGACTTTACATTGTGACTGAGCGCACTGATTACTAGAACATTGCTATTTTCACAGTAGTGTGGGATTCTTGGTTTCTTTCTGGTTTCAATATAGACCTATCCAAAATACAGCAGAACTGCCGTATATACTACTATGAAGAGTTTCTGTTTAAGTGCATTCACATTTTCTGGGAAGATCCTTTTCCTGTAGACTTTATTCATGATGGTATCTGTTCCCTTCGAAATCAGTTTTTCTGTGAGGGAGTGGGAGTGACCAGGATATAAGGATCATTTTGGAACATCACTATTTCAGAAAGGGCAAACATAAGCGCGAAAACCCATCTCCACCTTATTCAATATCTTTTGTGTTATTAAAGCTTATACTGTATTTTAAAACATCCGGAAATTTGGTATGTGTGGAAGAAAGCCATATATAGTATTTTTTAAATGAGCTGTTCTCCTAGCTTTCCAGCGTACAGAGCCATATTACTGTATTTGAGCTGACTTTCTATAACTATGGCAGCTGTAGTTAAAATTGACTTAAGTATCAGAAGCTTCAGTTGACAGAGACACTATCACCATGTGTAAATTCATAATGTCGCTAGAAATGGGAACTAATTTTCCCAAGGAATGAACAAGTTATTTCACATTTTTTTCTCCAAGAAATATCTTATACTCTTACCCCACCCTCCAAAAAAATATTTGAAAAAACACCCTTTTGCACTTTTTCTCTCTGAAAATAGATGTGTCTCCATGAAGTTTCTCTTCGTAGTACCTGTTGGTAGGAAAAAATGTTATTGGAAGCAAAGAATGTTTCATGCTTCACTGGCTTCCTCTCCTTTGGTGTCTCTTAGCCCTGCTCCAAAGAAGAAACTTCGTCAGGAGAATCAGATATCAAATGGCCTGGATGCCTGCCACCAGCCTCCATAAATTCAGAGACATGATCTACCAATGCGTAAACCAGATTTGACAATTCATGATTTAACTACCGCTATAAAAGTGCTAGTGAAATCACTGAAATACATGTTCTTCCTTTTTTCCAGTTGGCTTCTTGTCCATTTTATTCTTGGCCTACACAGAATTTCCAACAAGGAAACGTACCCCATGGTAGCCAGCTATTAAGAATTATTGTTACTATATGCAGAACTTGTTCAATTTTGCACATAATCCTTTCTAAAGTTGTGCAATGACTCTGTCCGTGGAACTAAGCCGATGTTTGTTTTAGTAGAACGAATGAAAATAAAACCTTAAACAGTCACAACTCATGGGGGTTGGACTGGATGATTTTTAAGGTCCCTTCCAACCCAAACCATTCTGTGATTCCATGATTTTTCCATGTGTACTTTTCTAACAAAAATGTGACATTTTCTTTAGCCACGTTTTAGCAAAAGGAATTCATTCTGCTTTTGTGATTTAAGGATTCAGTATGAGATTTACAAAACTGGAAACAAAGACATTGAAGAAGGCTCTGAAACCTCTTTCAGTGTGATGTAGTGATACAAGCTGACATATTTTAGGAAGAAATACTATGTTTTCCAATAATTCTATGATAGTAAAAGCAAGTTAAATTCACAGTGTTCCAATGTACTGCCAGTGATCACAAGTTAGTAAAGCACCATTACATGACACAGTATTAATAATGCCATTTGTTCAGGTAAATTAATACCCGAGTTGATATATGTGACATTTGCAGCCTTACTGGCTTCCAGAATTGTACGGTCTCACAGTCTGAAAACATGCAAACTGTTTATTGGGGAAAAAAGTCAATATTGGATCAACCCTACCCTTGCAAATATTCCTCTATCTAATTAATTTGCGGTGTTTTCTTACCAGTACCACACAAGTCCTCATCCTGTGGAAATAAGAAATTAACTGGCTGACAAGAAAGAGCTTTCTCCTGGACGTAGAAATGCATTCAGCTGCCAATTAAAACACAGCTTTCATCCTCTTCTCCTTGATGAACGGCTTAGGAAGTTGCTTCGAGTCCTTTTCTTCTTCTTTTGGTCAACATGCAAATTTTTATTGTAGCATTTCAAACTTATGATGGAATTCCTAAATTAAGTTTATCATTTCATACTAGCATATATGTACCAATATATCACTGCACATTATAGCGATTCAAATTTCCTTAAGGTATGGAGCTGAATTGTGCTCCAAGCTCTACTGCTACAGCTCTGCTGACCTCACTGAAATATTTCCTCCAATAAAAGTTGCGTAAATCCAAGTTGATGCTATTGAAATGGATAGTTTTAAATCAAATTCTGTTGTGAAAGAAAAGCAAACCAGACAAACAAGGCGAGATTTTTAAACGTTTTCATTCCCAAGTTGTCCAGGAAAAGTTATGCCTAGTATGAACATTCATTTACTGTCTTATAAGCAATTACATACCCATCGTATGTAATTACATTTGCATGTATCTTAACCTACCTCTAGGAACAAATTGATTTCCTAAGTGCTTCCGCATCATCTTAATCACTTCACTGGTATGTTGCTACAATGAGAATATATCTACCAAAACATTCAGTCTTCATACTAAGAACAAAGTTTATGGATGAGGATATATAACATATGTTCTTCTCTAGCTGTCTAAATTACCTGCGATCTGATCCTCGATATCCAAATTCACTGAATATTTTGCATTGGTATTTTTTGAGTATAATTTGGTCCTTTAGTGTTTCATAGTTAGTAGCCAATCTTAGCAGATATTTGATATTCAGGTTAGATTTAGACCCTTCCTGAGGAAGCATTAGGGACTGTGTTTTGTGTGTATGTGTGCAACCACCCTGGGGAACAGAGTCCCAATTTTGATTTGGGATCTTCAGGTGCTCAAGACACACTGGTAGACACGCACAGTGGTCATAATTTTCCTGGTGCTTCGGTGTTGGTTTTCTGTAACATCTGCATTTTTCTTATTTTCCATTTCTAGGAATTTGTCATGATTGTTGTCTTTGGTTTGGAATTTATTATTCGTATCTGGTCTGCTGGATGCTGTTGTCGATACCGAGGATGGCAAGGAAGGCTGCGCTTTGCAAGGAAACCATTCTGTGTAATAGGTGAGTGTCCCAGCTCTAGTTTATTTTAAAATTAAAATACCCTCTCTCCTTCTGTTTTGCTTCTGAATGAAAAATAATGAATCAGGTGTAGGATACAGGATACTCCTACAACTATTTCAGGAGACTCTTTCTCCCCTTCTTTGCTCTAGAATTTCTCTCTGAGAATGGCGAATAGGCCCACAACCAGTCAAAACCCTGTTTTTAAAAAGAATCTGCAGGAAAACAGTTTCCTAATAAAGGTCGAAGTCAAGGATGTTTAACCAAATTGATCTGAGAATTTCTTATTTTTCTAATGGTTTGGAGCAAATGCTTTTTACAGGACATCTGTGGAGCTTCAGGATATCAACGTCCCAACTTCTTTCTTAACCTCCTTCCTCTCTCCAGCCTTTAATTTCACCTGCTTATATCTTAAATTAACTTATAGATCGACTGGGGCGGGAAACACATCTATACAGCAGCTAGCACACAGTCACATGCTTATAGCAGTTACACACACAGGTCTCAGTGTAACCAGTGAATAACAATATTTTTATAGAGACGAATGCAATCCTGGTCTAAAAATGGAGTTATCAGTGCCCCTGATAGCACAGCAGACCAATGCACTGTTTAGGGCTAATGTGTAAAGCAAGCTTTTGCTGCATTCCCTGGTATATCCACACCTTCTCCCACTGAGGAATTCCTGCAGTGGAGAAGGGCACATTTTGCAAGCATACAATCATAAGAAAGCACCAGACTGCTAATTTAGTAAAATTAAATTGCTTCAGCCACTTAGGACTCACTAGAAACATATAAATCTTTAAAGAATTAGAACTAGAAGCTTTTGACATCCCAGAGTGGTTTGCTGCTCTCCCAAATGCCGCTGTGTGGGAACACCAGCAGTTTGTTCAGTCCAGCTTTCATTTCTCCTCCCTTTCCTGTTCGCATTCAAGGGGTGAGTTTTCTGCCAGTGATTAACTCCACTCTGAGGTGTTAATTCCCAACAAAAGTAAACGGGTGGATTCTTCCTTGTCCAAAACTCTGCATGTTATCATGGGGTTAGGGTGTACTTCATTTGATCGTGGTTTTTCCTCCGTTCTCTGGAGTTCACCTGCTCTTGTCGCACCAATGTTCCTGTAGGAAATCTCCAGACTTAAAAGCTTCTCTGTCACCTCTGCAACACAAAGCTTGTGGATTTTTTCCCATGTTGGCTCACTGGAAGAAAAGGGAACTTTGTTCTGCAAAACACTCTACAACTACTAGCGCGGCTTCTGCAAACTAAACCAGTAGCTTGAATTTCTTGCCATTAATTACTCTGAGTCTCTCTTCATCTGCTGATTGATTTTTGCTCACTTCTGGACGTTAGCATCCCTGAAGGGATTTTTCTGATGTTCAGCAGCTCTCCAGATGCAATGTTTTGAGGAATAACCTTTAGCAAGTCATCTTGCAGCTCTTGCTACATAAAATAACTATTTGCCTGTCACCTTGGCTTTGCCGACACGGTAAAGTGAGCCCTAGCAGTGAAGGCCAATGGGCTGTATTAGCTAGACCACCAACAGTAGATTAAGGCACATGATTATGTCCCTTTAATTGATCCTCATTAGACCACAGCTAAGATACTGCACCCCATTTGCCCCATCCAACACCATACAAAGACAACAGTGAACTGGAGTGCGTTCAGTGAAGGCCACCGAGATAATTAGTGCTGGACCTTCCAGTTCCTGAAGGGGTCCTACAGGAAAGCTGGGGAGGGACCTTTTACAAGGGCAGGTAGCGATAGAAGGAGGGGAATGGTTTTAAACTGGAAGAGGGGAGATTTAGACTGGATATTAGGAAGAAATTCTTGGCTGTGAGGGTAGTGAGGTGCTGGCCCAGGTTGCCCAGGGAAGCTGTGGGTGCCCCCTCCCTGGCAGTGCCCAAGGCCAGGTTGGATGGGTCTTGGAGCAGCCTGGGCTGGTGGAGGTGTCCCTGCCCATGGCAAGGGTGGGAGTGGATGAGCTTTAAGGTCCCTTCCAACCCAAAACTTTCTGTGATTCTGTGTTTCTATGATCAGTGCTGGAGCATTTTCCCTGTGAGGAGAAGCTGAGGGACCTGAGATTATTCAGCCTGGAGAAAGAATGGCTTCAGGGGGAACTCACTGAACTCAGTGCTAAGGTCTCCTTAAAAGCACACGGCCAGTTTTGGCCTATTACTTTTAATACTTTTGTTTAATTATTTACTTACTCATCCATTCAGTTGTTCTCTCTGCTTATTGTTACAGTGCAACAATAATATTTTAGAAGTCTTAGTCTGTTCACTATTAATTAAATTTGCCATATTTCTCCAGCAGATATATTCTCTGATTATTTTTGTGATCAAGCACAAATCACATAGGGGAATGGCCTAAGAACTAGAAATAACAAATTTGAGGATTGCCTCAAGGGTCACATTTAGACAGCCTTTATTTTTTTCCATTAATAACCTAATAAACAGAAAAATTTTATTCAGGGCCAAAGCTCTGTCCTTCCGTTTGAATGTCACTGCCCTGACAAATTAGCTCATCAAGAATCGCTGCGTGCTACCAGGTTATAGCTACGGAATTATTTGACATTTTTGTACTCTTGTTTATTTCTGTGTAAATGGGAATAATAGTGCTGTGTTAAACCTTGTATTTTGTTCCATGTCAGGAGCTACAAGCCAGCCCTTATGTTCTCTGATTGTATATGAGCTTGAGTAGATAATGTGAAGGGCGTACCAACATACCCTCCTGGGTACTTAACATACTTAAAGATGTACTTGCTTTTGCAAATCCCAAATTTCCCAGGCACATGAGTGCTGTTAGCACTGCAAAGCAATGTTGCTGTGTTATACTGTGCAGAAGAGCAGCAATCCAAGCACCACATCTCCCAACTCCTGCCTCCAGGGAAGAGCTCTGTGTCTGCCTTAGGAGGAGCCACACTCCCTGTAGATACTCAAAATGAAAGAGGACATGTCTGCTAACTGGGAAGGAAACATGGCATCCCCTTCCTGTAAAGGGAGTCTGAAATAAATGAAGAGTCCCTTGTCCCGTCTCTGGCAATGGGCCTCCCAGATGGTTTTTCGTGACAAAATTTAACTTCTGGTTCTCTGCATAGGAGAGGTTTTACCATCACAATGAAAACTCAGTCTATGAGGGCAGCTCCCATTGAGATGGCACATTATCCTCTGCCATAGCATAGCATAGCTAGATATAGCGCCTCTCCTACAAAGACAGGCTGAGAGAGTTGGGGCTGTTCAGCCTGGAGAGGAGAAGGCTTCGGGGGGACCTTCCAGCGACCTTCCAGGACCTGAAAGGTGCCTATGAGACTTCTGGGGAAGAGCTGTTCACTAGGGCATGTAACAATAGGACGAGGGGTAATGGTTTTAAACTAGAAAAGGGTAGATTTATGTTGGATATGAGGAAAAAGCTCTTCCCCATGAGGTGGTAGATCACTGGCACAGGTTGTCCAGAGAGGTGGTGCAGGCCCCATCCCTGGAGATATTCAAGGTCAGGCTTGATGGGGCTGTGAGCAACCTGATCTGGTACCAATGTCCCTGCTGACTGCAGGGGTTGAACTGGATGAGCTTTAAAGGTCCCTTCCAACCCAACACATTCTGTGATTCTATGAAAATAAAAATGATGAGCAATAATAAATAACAAGCTGTGTGTCAGAAGAGTAAGGTCCTGCCAGTCTCACTGCCATGTCTGAAGTCTGGTAGGCTTTCAGAGGAACTTCTTTCGCTCCACTGACACTGTAGAAGACATTGGGACTCTTATGTGAGGAAGTCTTGCAAAGGCACATGAAGATCATGTGAGCACACACTTTGAATGCTGGAAGCAGTGAATATTAGTGCCTAAACTTTATGTGACTTCTAGATTTAAATCTGGGGTTTGAAACTCCTATTTCAGAAGTTTAAAATTTTGAGCACACTTCTATATAACATTTCTCCAGGGCAACAAGGCTTCCTGGTGGTCCAACCCAGCAAAAGATTTCATGTATTTCAGTTAGTCCATTAGCAGTTTCCCCACAGCTGCTTCTATTTTACCTCTAGTCAAGCTACAGCATGATGGAAATGTCACAAGTTCACATTCTGTTGAGGCTGCAGAATGAACAAATTCCCAACAGGAAGTTTAAGTCCATTATCTGTAATCAGGCTCTTGAACTTTATGGCTGGCAAACCTCGTTTCAGAGCATTAAGCGGCTGTTGCTTATTACTGGATCTATTTTTCATTAATTGGAGCGGTAATGAGCCATCATATGGCACTTTTGTCAGACCTTTATAAACAAATTCTTATCTAG
>NW_010182229.1:1051-7230 GCF_000695765.1 Mesitornis unicolor | reverse complement strand
TGCTGAACCTTTAATTTGAATTAATTCAATATATTTATGTAATGATACGTGGTATGTCTGTCACCTTGGTATTTAGACACATTATATAGTTTAAATACAGACAGATAGTAAATCTGCTGCTCATGATAAACAGTATAAACAGCCCCTTTCCAGTATAATTTGAACTCTGAGTAACCCAGCAATGGTCTGTAATGAAGTATATGCTTGACCAAGGAGATACATCTCACATCACATCTCATTGGAGGTCCCACCAAAACCAAGTTCCAGCAGGAGCAACCTCCACGTTGAGGGGTTCTCCTGACAGCCCGACTTGAACTCATCTCAGGAACACGCTGCCCATTTCACCCCAGAAAATACTCTGATAGCAGGGCTAGTATTAACAGTGGAAGTTGAAATTTCCTCAGATAATTTCTGCAGCCATAATTACGTGCAATGAACAGTGGTGCTCTGTAGGCTAAATCAGTCCCAAATGTGTAGGTTTTTAAAACTAGTATTTAGTGGCGTATCTTCATGTTTGACAGTCTTGGCAGTACAGATTTTAGAAATACGTAGGAAAAATGCCGTCTTTTGAAGAGCATCTGTGGGCCTTATTCTTCCACATTTACTTTTGCTAACTGCTACCTTCGCTGCAGAGTAAGGTGCCAGTTGCTATGAGTGAAGACATCAGGCTCTGGTCTTCTCTTTTGAGACGTTGTGTCTGCTCTTCAAAAGAAATCTGCCAATTTGGTATGAAGTGGTTCACGTTGAAATTTCTTTCCTGTGTTTGCTGATAGGCATGGCTTTTGATCTCACTCTAGTGTCACTACCATGTTATTTTGACTAGAGGAGCAACTACCATGAATTGGGCAACCTGACCAAGGGGTGCCTAATGATTTCTTCTTTCCCAGTGGGGAGCTGTGGGTAATGTCACATTTCCTCTTCATCAGTCTTGGAGAGCGAGGTTTTGGTCAGGGATTTGATGCTTTTTTTTTGCATCCCCATTCTGTGCATCTGTTGAGATATCTGCTGATGAAGGAAGTCGACAAGGTTAGCATAAGATTTCTGATGGAATTATTTTTCATTGAAAAATATTGATTATTTGAAATCAAAGTAATTCATGGAAACGAAACAATTTCTTTTCCTGAGGAAAGGTATTTTATATTCAGTCTGGATCTTTTTATCATTAAAATTAGAAGCGCGCTCTCTCTCTCAAACATGCATAATAATAATAATTTCTGGTTCCTGTAATAATATAGTTATAATTATATTATAACTATATAACTATTACAATAATAGTTTCTGGTTTCTGGATAAAGCATGGTTAAATTTTTGCTCTGGGAGATTTGGAGCAGGAAATTGCAATCTCTCAGCCCCACTGAAACTATCCAAACATCAATAAATAATTCCTAATTGGTCCAGAGACAGATGCTGACTTACCCTGTCACCTGGTGTTAATTGTAGTCATCTGCTATGTGAGAAACTTAGATTTTTTTCATCCAAGTCATTCCAGCAGTACAAATTAGAAGAGATCCACACTGTAATGGGTGAAATAGTTCAGAGCATTGGGATGTGAAGGATCAGAGAATGAAGACAGGTTTGTGATAAAGCTTGTTAAAAGCCAGAGATTTGTGATCACTGATTTGTGATATTAGAATTACTTTCTCAGAAAGCTATTGAATATATTTTCTCAAGCATGAGGTAGTTATGTCCATTCCAAACAAGACTGATGTAACTCAGTACCTGCACTAAAATGTTGAGCGATTCCTAATTCAGTTCAGTTTTGTTAGGAAAGTCTCCTGAAGTCAAATGTCACAGTCAAATGTCTCAGAAATGATGAGGTTCTCTGGCCATATTCACTCAGATTCTGTAAATGATTAATAGAGCCTTTCAAATGATTGATGATCTCTCATATTTAAATATCAGAAAATCTATTGTAGTATAATTATTAATAATGTTATTAATTTAAAATATTAATAAAAACTATAACTTGTTATTAAGTAGTGTATATTATAAAATATTCTCTATTGTAAATATATATTGTGGAACTTCCAGTGATGGATATGAGCCACAAGGTTTCAGTGACCTGGAAATGTACAGTAAGAAGGAGGTAAGCAACTGATAGGCCAAGAGGCAGCCAACATTTTTCTGGTTTTAGACTTGTTATATTCAATTTTTCTGACTTTTTTTAGGGATTGGCTTTAAACCTGTTGCTACCAGAGATGACCATTATATGAAAATGCATACCGAAATACCTTTATTTTCACTACCTGTCTTTATTCGATTTGAGATGTTCATGTCCTACCTTACTATGCTGGATTCCCATCATATCCGTAGACAGGATAGTTGCTCAGATTTCCATACATAGGTGTAAATTCTCCAATCCAAAATTAAGTAGTTGATAATGTAAGCACTGACGTGGAAGTTAAAGGTAGACAGGATTGAGCCAAAGTAACTTACCTGCTTACCTCAGCATATGGAGTCTCAAAAGCAGTAAAATAGTTGGTTTGTTTTTCAGATTTTATAATTGCTAGCATCTTTGAAAATGATATTTTTAATGAAGTGAGTGAATAACATGTCAGAGCCTGATTGATATGCAAGGAAATACTCAGCTTTCATGGTTGTGCTGCAGATCAGCTGCTTCGCTGTGTGACATTCCTCGTGATCCCATCTCAGATCACCAGCAGCTATTTCCCGTAGCTCCTCTGTGAGAGGAATCGCCATGAATATGAATCATTTAGGAACCTTTCCCTATTGGTCCAAAATAGCATCCGATTAGACGAGGTGTTTGCTATTTTGGACGTCTGCTACTGCCCATTGCTCTACCCTTGGTGTACGGGCAGGCTCTCATGGGGCTGTGATATCCCCAGCTTGTAGTACCGCTTTAGTACATGCCTGTGCTTACTTAGGGGTGTTTTGTCAGCAGGTTATCATAAATTTCAATGTTAATGCCTTGATGTGGTGCATTAGACAACCGTCAATCTGTATTTGAGCCGTGATTAACTACTCTGACTAATGTTAGTCAATCAAATCGTGCTTTATCTTGTGATGTCCCAGCCTCACCCCTGTGAGCCCCAGTGTTTGAAAAGGTCTGCATGGAGGTGTCAGCTTGCCATATACTGCACGAATCTAGCATGGTTTGAAAGTGCTATGCAAATAGATTAACGTAGTGAGAAATCACCTCATTCATGTTTCCCTGTAATTATAACACATTTAATAATCCTTGTGCACAGATCATTGTTCCTCTGACATTCACCCTTCAGCACATGACAGCAGGCAACATTCTGCTATCTTATATTTGCTCTATGTCTTCGTATCTCTTCAGTGCTTTTAGTTTATAATTATTACTTTTGTGCCTGTTTAATTTTGGGACTTTATTGCTGTCTTTGCTGAAGACTGGTTTATTTCTGTTCAGGCCATCTGTGTGTGAGCCAGGTCTCCCAGAAAAGGGACGTAGGTACAATCAGTAAAAACAGTGGTTTCATTTAGAAAAACTGCTATTTTATATGTAGTCTTGTTCTCTTCCAATGGAGTTTTCTGGTATCTGCTCAGCTTTAATTTGTTAACTGGTGATGCTGACAGTTTTAAACACAAGCTTTGCCCGTTGAGATGTTCAGTGTAGTCACATTGATTGCCAGGTGTCTTCATCCAGCCTTGCAACTTGCTTATTATTGATCACAAAGCTTGAAGAAGTTCAGTTACCGCAGACATCTCCATTCTTTTACATCCCTTCAGAGAACGGCGTGTTGCCACCAGCACTGCTCAAGTCACTGATGGGCACAGGAGCCCAGTGGGAATTGAAGAAAATCTCTATTTTTATGATCATGCCTTGAATGGTTACACTCCAACTGCTACATTAGAAAACACTTGCATATAAGAAGAGAAAGTACATTTTTTTTATTCCATTTATTTTAATTTTTACAGCTGCTGTGTTAAATACAGCAATTAGGAAGGATTTGACAATGTAAAACATTGTAACAGAGTTACAGTACTTATAGCTCAAGTTTAATATGGCTAAGTAGGAATATTTGCATATTTCTAGATGGCAAATTGGGCATGTTCTGCACATGGGCATGTTCCCTTCCCACCTGTCTCCCATAACCTGTAGTCTCCTCTTAAACAAAAATTACATTTTTTACCTTTAAGCTTGTGCTGAGAACTCTCAAAAGTGAGGATTTGGCCTTTCCGCTGACAGATGATATTGCTGTCACTAACAGGTCTAAGGAAAGTCCCACCAGCTCTATCTTACATCAATCTCTGTAAGCTCTGAAATGGTGTAAATGCTTATTTGGGTCTGACCTGAGCCATCCCTGCTGCAGAAAGAGGCAGCTCCAGGAGCTTCCATCCTCAGTAAATTTTCACATGAAATATCAGGAGACAAAGCAGAGAGATTGTCGCACAGGGTGACAAGGTCTACTTTACTATTATTTGGGCAGCCTGGGCTGGTGGAGGTGTCCCTGCCCGTGGCAGGGGTTGGACTGGATAAGCTTTAAGGTCTCTTCCAACCCAAACCATGCTGGGATTCTCTGGTTCTTATTTTAAGATCTCGTTTTAGGATTGCCATCCCAAACAGCTGTGCAGGTTAGGAATGCAAGTTCTGATTTTAGGCAGCAGTGAGAGGTATATGCCTCCTGAGGACAGCTCAGAAAACTTAAGGTAGGAATTCATCTCTTTCAGTCAGCACTGAAGGACCGATGTTCCTGCCCGCAAGATCTGCATTAAATATCTCAGGTGGATACTGGATACCTCCTATTTTCCCCACACTGTGAATTTGGAAGCAGATTATTAATACAAAGCCTACAAACAGGCTTTTCATCTCCCTCAGAAACACATTTCAGCATTGTTAGGCCTAATTTTTGCCTGTCCACTTTCACCATCTCACCCAGGATTTTTCTGTTCCTGCGTTGTATTGGCCTTTCCACTCCCACACCACTGCATTGCCTTCACTTTATGTCTACGCTACATGTTCGATGGACGTTTCCAGACATCCCTGCCTGCTTGCCCCTCCCTGAGATTTTCGAGTTTGATTGAAAAGGCCATGAAAGTGCAGGCGCTTGCCCATAGATTCCTACCTGTGTGGTTACAAGGACTCAGCACAGAGACAGCACCACTTCTGCTGGGCTGGATCACATAGGAGCCCCATTTGGTGTCTTTCTCCACACAGAGTAGCACCAGGTACCTCTAAAAAAGCCTTTTAATACCCACAGCCCAAATAGCCAATCGCACAATGTTTTTGTTCGGACATTGAGTAATCAGTGACTGACTCATATGGGAATTTGGATCCCCTGAAAAATCTAATTCCAGCAGTTCAGAGAGAAACATCCAATCTTGTCTCTAGCTTTCCCTTGTTATTCCTTTATATCCTGCGGCAACAAATTTTACAAGTTAATTGCGTGTTGTATTTCTTTTTATCAGATTTAAATTGTCTTTTGATCTCATTTTTATAAGGAAGGGTAAATAGGAGGCATCCAGCAGACCTTCTTGTCTTGCACTAGTTTGCATACCTCTATCTGCCATCTCATATTTGTCTTCTGACAAAACACTCCTAAATTATTCAGCTCTTGCTCCACACACAAGTCTTGCCATGCCTGTAGTTATTTTGGGTTTTTTTCTTGCTGATAACTTTGTGGTTTTCTTACAGTCCAACCTAATGAGCCTCTTTATTCATCAGATATCTGTGTGTGTGCCTGGGTATCCATCCTTCTGCCTTTCCCTCCAGAAATCTTTAGGCTTTTTTTCCTCTCCACAACAAAAACCTTTTTCATAAAGGTCTGCTATAATCCAGTAGACAGCCTCAGATATAGTAAAGTGACTTCAAACCCTATTTTCCCTATTTTTGTAAGTTACTGGACAGAATAAGTAAGGATTTATGGGAAGGATCTGCATGAATATTGATGGTTTGTTTCTTTGGTTGGGCACAAATTGGGTTGGTGAATACGGTGTCAAAGATTTGGTTTTAAATGTGCTTCTGTCAGCCTGTCTTAAAGCCAAGTGAAACTCCTACTGAATAAAGAGTGCTTTATTCCTTCTGGCAGGTCCATATTAATAATGTTAAAGACCAGTTATTGGAAAAGGCTAATAAAGTATAAATACATGAAGGGCTTGCAATTGAACTTAAACTCAGCTTGCAGGACACCTTTAGATTTTTAAGATTTACTGAGCCAGCTGTTAATACTAGAAAGGTGTTTGCAGAGGACTTATTC
>NW_010182229.1:0-1020 GCF_000695765.1 Mesitornis unicolor | reverse complement strand
AGTGTGTACTCAACGGGGTCACAAACTTTAATTGGCAACAGTACAAAGGCAGGTGAAATGTTCCCATTAATGTTGCTATAAATAATAGAATAAAAAGTGGTAACTGTAACTACAATTGAAAATTTGTTGAGCTACTGTGATTCTCAGCCCACAGAGAAACCGTGTTTGGTTATCTACAACAAAAAATGAAATTACATTATTTTGGTGTATTTGTCAGCATGGCCCAAAAGTGTCCTTCTTTTACAGAGGAGCAGTGTACTTACACTTTTAGTATATTGACATATTAAGGTGTAACATCAGTTGGTCCATTCTTGGGTATGAAATTGGTGTCTCATGATAAACTTTGATTAAAAAATGGCAAAACAGAAATCTGACCCGTCTTCCTCAGTCTGGAATTTCATGAAAGAATATTTAGTATTCAGACCTTAAAAAAGTCCAATTTCTTGTATTTGGTTAGCTTCACTAACAAATGCCTTTGACTTGTTTCCAGTTTTATTTTATTGGGGAGCAACACACGATTGCATTGTGTGATAAAGAACTTTACTCAGGGTGTAGCAACAGTGTAGTAGGGTGAATCCCTGTGAAGAAAGGGATTTACTGGTGCTGCTTGGAGTATTCCTAGATGGAAGAAGAGGGATAGTCCTCCTCCTTGACTCAGAAAGTCTACAGAGCTCCTTTCTGTGGTTGAGGCAAGAAAGCTTAAACTTAAGGGCTGAAGAAATACACCAAGCATGGGACCTGCTTAAAACCAAATGTTTAGCAAAAGGGTGTGTGGATTCAGTTTTAGGTGATAGCTTTGGTTTCTGTTACCCTGGACCACTTTGTTCACAGTGTCTGCAGTTATAAAACCTTTGAATTGATCTCCTAAAGGACACTCGCAGTTCCATGCAGAGTTTGTTTTCCATGGCACTGAAAATACATGAAATGTAAACTATTTTATATTATATGGTACCAGCTGGCAAGTAAGAGCCACACAGTGGTCCTTTTATAATAAAAATACATATTTATTTTATTATAATA
>NW_010182228.1:0-9731 GCF_000695765.1 Mesitornis unicolor | reverse complement strand
TTCTGTGATTCTGTGATTCTGTGAATTTGGACTCTACTGACCTAACAACCAATGCATCCATATGATTTGAACTCTGATCCAATCCATAGTGTCTGCAGCTCTTCTGAATGCTGATGTCATTTTTAGGATTTGAGAGTGTTTTTTTATTCCAAGATCCAAGTCATTACTGAAAATATTAAATGGAAATAGATTTAGAAAACAATTGTATCAGATCTTGTTTGAGATTTCTCCCAGAGACCCACTAACACGGTCTACTTTCCTGCTTAGGTCCTGTGCTATTGTAAACATTTATGGCTTCATCTAAATTATTGTTTTGGTTCTGTTCAGATCATCTGAGCTTTCCTTTTCAAAGTAGGTCTTCAAATTGCCTTCCCTTACTGTGCTTTGGTTACACCATGGAGTGGTCTCAGGGCTCACAAACCAGATTGCTTTTAGATGAATATGAACTGGAAGCTGTGCTCCAGCAGTACACTAGAGAGAGGGACACGCCAGCTCCAAAAGGACTCTTAGTCCTTGGGCCAGACTAACATCAGCCTATAGGAACAATTGTAGAAATATTCAGAGTACGCCAAGAGCCATTTACTGTAATCCTCAGCACTCCTGTATCTTGTAGACCTGTTTCTTGTAGTCGAGGGGAAATCCTATTGTGTTTCATGGCTTTCTGCAGCAAATTGCATTGTCAGAGAGTAGACTGTTTGGTACAGAAAAAACAGAGTAGGGCATTCCAGCAGGTTATGAAAAAATATTTTTTCTGAATTGCCTGTCATAAGAAGGATCAGCTTATACAAGAAATCCCTAAATTGCATTTAGTAAAGTCATCCTCTTGTCACAGAATGGGAGCAAAGAGCAGCTAAAACCCTGTATGACTGTAAAGCTCAGAACTTTGGCAGGCTAGTGTTGAATCCACTAGATTGAGATCCTTGATCCTGCATAATTCGGGCACTCAGATCATTGAACTATGGGATTTTTCTTTTTAGCAAGTAGGCTTTCATTTTTCATAAAATACAAAACTACAGAGGAAATGCTAATGCTTTACCAAGTACTTATAGACATCCACAAAGAAGAGATGTCAAAGCTAATGTAATAAGGATTCACATAATAAATAATGCATTAGTGGCTAGTCCATCAGCAGTTATGCATGAAAAAGAGATTTCTAAAGCCAATAAGAGGTTTTTAGAAAGCAAAGTTTTGAAAGAAATGGAGGGAAAAGCAAAATAAAATTTATCTGAAACAAGGCTAGTTGTGCAGGTTTCAAAGATACAGTCCCCAGGAGCATAGCAAAGCTTTGTTATTCTTGTAAAAGAAAACTGATTTGAAGTGAAAGATTGACCAAGACTCAAAGAATTTGTGATTTCTTGGTACACATATAATACTAGGAAAGACTACCCTGTAATGCTATAAACACTTTCAAGCATAAATCAACTTAATTTTTTTATCAGGAAAGCTTTGTCATTTCCAGTCGACACTCCCTATAACCAAATAAAGCAAATTATTTTTCTAAACTGAATGTGGCTTTCCTTTATAACTCTGTAATAGTGGATACTAATTTTTTTGTTAGAATAATGAGCTAAAGATAGTATATTTGTGTTTAATAGCTTTTGTGCATTTTCCTTACATAATTGTTCTTTCTGTTTTTTAAACTTTATGTAAACTTTTAGCATCCACAATATCCTGTACCAATTCATTCCCTAGGTTAATTGTTTTGGGAAAGAAATAGTATCTTCAGTTTGTTTTGGAACTGTCACCTGCTGGTTTAATGTAAAACCTTCCTTAAGAACTATATGTGGGATGGCAATCAGACATTCAGCAAACAGTTGCTACAGCTGCTCTTAGAAAATACTTTGAAACCTTGCTGAATCTCATTGACAACTGAGTGCTTGAAGATGCTGTTGAAAAAGTGTATCTTGATGCTGTCAGCATATTCATACATACATAGATGAAGAAGGCTTTACCTCCTTTACCAAAATGAGTAATGATCTAAAAGCAACATAGCTCTAGTTTTTCTTGAAACAGAGTTAAGACAAAGTTTAGGCAAAACAGACAACTAACTACTAAAGGTAGTAAGATTTAGACAGCCCAAAAATATAATGGCTTAGGCAAATGTCTTCTTGTGAATATTGCTGAGATTGTTTTTGTCTCAATGTCTGCCCTTCTAATAGCAGTTTAAGTCAATACATTGCTTATTTAAGCTAGGTGGCTGACAAATTCAGCTTCCTTCTCTGTTTCAGACATGGCAATATCCAGGAGAGAGATGATATCACAGAATCACAGAATTATTGAGGCTGGAAAAGACCTCTGAGATCATCAAGTCCAGCCTATGACCTAAATCTACCACATCAGGTAGACCATGGCACTAAGTGCCATATCCAGCCTTTCCTTAACCACCTCCAGGGATGGTGACTCCACCACCTCCCTGGACAGTCCATTCCAATGCCTGATCACCCTCTCCATGAAAAAGTACTTTCTAATATCAAGTCTAAATCCCGCCTGGTGCAGCTTCAGGCTGTGCCCTCTCGTCTTGTCGCTAGTTGCCTGAGAGAAGAACCCAATCCCCGTCTCACTACAACCTCCCTTCAGGTAGTTGTAGAGTGTGATAGGTTCCCCCCTGAGTCACCTCTTCTCCAGGCTGAACAACCCCAGTTTCCTTAGCCTCTCATTATAAGACTTTCTCTCTAGCCCTTTCACCAGTCTCGTTGCTCTATGGGCAGGTGTTGGGAGAAATGTCTTTAGCTCCCTCACTATGATATTCCAGTAGATACCTTTGAGCATCTTTGATGACTAGAGTTCCAGGGTGACAAGAAATCTTGCACTGACAGGACATCTTCAAAAGAATTTGGGAAGAACCCTGTTGTTCAGCCAGTGCCTCCACTCCTGTAGTCTTGGTTATCCCTGACTCTGCAGGCTTCAGGCCCAGTAACACATATAGGTTTTGCTTGCAGTTTAATGCCAGTTCAATGCCTCATACTGAGAGGTGCAGATAGTTGTTTCCCCAGACAGTGGCTTGACTAGACTTCCCCATAGCTCAAGGGATATCTATTCCCATACAGAATATGTGTAAATGTGGGAGCACATTGATTAAACCTATTCTGACACTGATGGTATGGATGAGGATTAAAGGACATCCAGAAACATTCAGACTGGGCAGACATCAGTGGCATAAATTGCAGCTCTGTTTGTTTTGGTGGATGGCAAGATGAACATGAGTCATCAGTGTACTCTTGAGACAACTGCACATGGGGCCTTATTGAGAAAGCAGAGCCAGCAGATGAAAAGAAGTCATTATTCCTCTCTCTTCCTCACTGGTGAGGACAGTTCTCAGCACCTCAATACATGGTAGATGTCAGCAAACTGGACAGAGTCCAGCTGAAGGCCGCTAAGGTGGTTGGGCTAAAACTTGGGGCCAAACTCTTCTCGGAAAGACACAGCAAAAGGACCAAAGCAATGATTATAAGTTGCAGCAAAGGAAATTGTGGCTAGGTGTTAAGTGAAAAAAAAAAAATCCGTGTCGGAGTAGCTAAATGCAGGAACAAGTGCTGTGGGAGAGGCTGTTGGAGATTCTTGGAGACTTTAAAATCTCTGCCAGACCTAGCCTGATCTAACTTTGAAGATAGCTTTGAACAGGGAGCTTGAACTGAAGGACCTTCAGAGGTTCCTTCCAATATTAATATATCTATGGCTTTATGACTATGACTTCTTTGAAGTCACTATTTTGCCTCTTCATTGTATGACCTGCAGTCAGGTTGCTGTATTAATATTTAAGCAAATTAAATAGAAAGGCAATAGTCTTTATTCTTAGCACCCAAGAATCCCACTACAGTTAATGTGAGCTGAGGGAAAATTTCCGAGTACTCTAAGTGAGGAATCCCAGCCACCAAAATACGGAAGATTTTCCATATAAAAAATTAAAATATTTTTCTTTTAGCAAAAGTTTTTATGGGTTATTTTTGCCCTTAAATATGATATCATATATGTGACAAAGGAAAAAAAGTAGTTTCATGTATAGCTCATGAGCCAAAAAACAAATGGCATATGTATTTGCTCTGAGACTTCGGTCCAGTTTCATAACCAGATAAAGCCCTGCCATCTCGAGAAGTTTTGAGAGTTCTTTTTCACTTGTTCTTGTAAACCATTTTGAAGCATTTTTTTAATGCAAAGGTAAGAAATAAGGTCTCCTCACAAGCAGTGCCCCTTCACTACTGCATTTCATTTTGTGAAGCAACACAGTAGTCCATTGTAACAATGACTTCTGTGTTGTAAAAGACATGTTAAAAGTGTGATGTAACTCCTCAAATGTAGAAAGCACAAAGAAAACCCTTGTCTTCTTGTTCCATATGCAACTTAATAGTATTATTAACTGTACAGGTATGAATAACTTCAAAAGTGTTGAGCAGACTGACAAGCCTCCTAGCCTGACAATGTATTGAGTTCCTCATGCCATTGACATAAAGGATTTAAAATGGGATTTTGGTTGAAGAAATGTCCAGACAAAAATTTTGTAAGAGGCTGTCAAGTGTATTGCAACAGTGGTAATAGCACACAACTTTCAAATTAAGTTATGTTTTCTTCAGTTTTAAAGCCTGCAATTTCTTCTTGTCATGAGATCGAAAATATTTCTTTCCTGACTTTCTTATTCTCTCCAGAAATTGATCCTTCAAAAATTCTGTTTTTCGGTATGATTGAGGAATGGATTTGGAAACTGCTAAATTTTTCTGTTGCTTATGGTAGAAAACCCAGTTCTCTCCTTTCTGTGAGCTTTAGTGTGCTATTGGGAACATGCATTATTAAAAAGTTATTTTTTCAGTGAAGCCAATGGAAATGAGTTTGAATTCTCATGAGGACCATACCTGTTAAGTAATAAAGTCCTTTTCTTATCTGGTCTTTTTGCACAGTAGCATCACACACTGAAACTAATGAAAAGTGCTACTTACTCCTTTTTAACATAGGAGAGTGCTGTCTGTCACAGGTAACTGTGTATTTCATGAAAGTAGAGACTCATATCCACCCTTAGATGAAGTTCATTTATGAGCAAGGCACTCTGGAACTTGTTATACAATGAGTCCAGATGCTTCAAAGAGTATTACTTTTACACACCAGTGTACTGACCCACATCCAAACTCCACAGTCTTTGGAACGCCTGTACAAGGTTCCATTTTTGCTTTGAATTCACATTTTTACTGAAGAAGCTCAGTTCATGTGAAAGAGCAAACTTTTCTTTCAACTCACATATTCCCTTCTTAGAATGTAGCTGAATGAGCATATTTTTGATCTGATTGGTACAAAAACACTGTCATGACAACATTTGTCATGTGACCTTCCCTTATCCCACCACGCATGCATAGATTAATGAATATCTGAATGTTCTAGAAAATTGTGTCATTTTCCTGAAATATCCCATGGTTGGTATTTAAGTCATTAATGGAGATGGCTTGTTGCCTTAAACAGTTACCAAGAGATGGCAGACAATAACTGAAAAATACTGTCACTTTATTGAGTTGACTGATCAAAAAAGTCCCCAGAAACAGAAGAGTCCAAGAGAAATTTCTCTGTGAATTACATGAAGGAAGCTGGAACTGTAGTTAACAGTTAGTTATAAGAAATCTCAACTGAAGCTCTTTTCCCCCCCTCAGTATAAGAGTCTAAAAAAGTTAATGAAGAAATAAATGCAGTCATAGATATTACAGGTTATTTGGTGTAGCGTATTGGTGGGTTTAATTTCTTTAATTTTTTTATTTTGCTGCATAATAAAACTGTATGTATTAAAATATGAACAGTGATTATAGTCTTCATATTCCCTATATATTTGTAGCATTTGGTGTATTCAAAGATAATTTTTTGTGGGCACATATACATATATGCATGTATATGAAATTTTAACAGCTTCACCAAATGTAAATACGAAATCTGTGACAGATTATACATAGTCAGATTTCATAAAAATCAAGGTTCCAGTTTAGTTTGGTGTCTTTAAGCTGATAATTTAGCATTATCACATTTAACGTAGCGTATCTTTATGTTTAGTAAGTGGTTTTGCATTTTTCCATCCTTTTGGCTTATAAAAAAATAGAATGATTATACAAGATATAGAGTCATAGAATCATAGAATGTATTGGGTTGGAAGGAACCTTTAAAGATCATCCAGTCCAACCCCCTTGCAGTAAGCAGGGACAATGTTACTAGATCAGGTTGCTCAGAGCCACATCAAGCCTGACCTTCAATATCTCCAGGGATGGGGCCTCCACCACTTCTCTGGGTAACCTGTTCCAGTGATCTACAACCCTCATACTGAAGAACTTTTTCCTAATATCCAACCTAAATCTACCCTTTTCTAGTTTAAAACCATTACCCTTCATCCTATCGCTACATGCCCTTGTGAACAGCTCCTCCCCAGATTTCTTATAGGCACGTTTCAGATATTGGAATGTTGCTATAACGTCCCCTCAAAGCCTTCTCTTCTTCAGGCTGAACAACCCAAACTCTCCCGGCCTATCTTTGTAGGAGAGGTGCTCCAACCCTTTGACCGTCTTTGTGGCCCTCCTCTGGACCCACTCCAGCACTTCAATGTCCTTTTTGTAATGGGTATTTTGCTTGATGTTTCATCAAATCTGATCATGTTCACCAAGAAATGCAATGCAAGCAGAAAATTACTACTTTTAATCTTTCATTGACAGCTTGTATATCAAAATACTGACACTTAGGATGGTGACTGGTCACTAGCTTAGCATAAGCTCAGCTGATTTCAGTGCTAAATTTGGCTGAATATCTATACTGATCGAAGAGCAATTATTCTGATCAGTTTAACTTTCCTAAGATGTCAGTTGATCAGTATGTCCCAATAAAATGTGACCTGTGGAGTCATGTTCGTCAGAAACATGTCAAAGTCTGGCATTTTTTAATATCTGAGATTTCTAAGCTCAAGCTGCCTGATGGTAATCAATAATATGATGTGTCAAAACTTATGTCCGACATATATGTGAGTTAATATGTTTTGTAGCATTCACAACAGACAGGTTAATCAGTGGTTCTCCACAGCTACCTTCCTTGAATACAATATATTTGCAGCGTGACTGAAAGACTGATTGGCTTCTTGATCTGATACAGAGAAGAACAAATTCAGGTTTTATCTTGGTGAACAAGAAGCCATCCGCCTTCACCAGACAATGTTTAATGGTACTTTACCTAGTTTAAATTTAACTTAAAATCAAGTTGTCTTTCACCAGTATAAACCTTTGCAAACATTCCTCGTTTTCCAACCCTTCTTCCTCTGTCCTCTCCTCTGCAGACTGAAAATCTTGCATCCTGCTTTCTAGCAGTAAAGGTGTTGAGTATCTTTCTACCATGGCATTCTGGTTATACACACTGCAGCAGATTATTTAATCATAACAGATTAGATATTATGAAAATGTCAGGTAATCAGCTCTGGGAGACATTACACGTATTTCTGACCAAAAGGTAGATTAATTGGCTTAAAGAAAAAATATAATGCAGTACTGATGCAAATATCTATGTCTATGTAATAGTAGATAGGTGGATGGATGATTGGATGGATGGTTGGATTGATGGACATGTGTCACCCAAATGAAGTAAAGCCATCCACACTACAAATGCCATTTCATCCTAACTGTTATACAGTAACGCTGCTACTCCCTCTACAATGGCTATCATACAGAAAGGCAAGTGATTGTAAGCAGGATTACTGAAATAGAGCACTAAATGCTGTATTGCAGAGCTGAGTATAAAAGGGATTTATTCTACATACAGATTGTTCTTCTTTGGCTTTTATACTAAAATCAGACATAGTGCTAATTAAAAAAAAGTAGTTGCAGGCAGATTGTTTGTTAACAAAATAAATAGCCAGGGAATATGGACAGCAGGAACAAAGAGATAACAGAAAACCCACTGCAAAAGGTGACACAGAACATGCACTTTCTATCCCTTCTGTTCTCCCTCTAATTAGAAACAGGAAACAAATTAAATGTACCAAGCCTCTGCTATGCACAATTCTCAGACCAGACAAGGCATGCATACCTCCTGCAAAAAAGTACACGTGATGGGTGGCATCTCATGGGACTTTAGGTCCTTTTTCATCCCATTGCTATAGGATTGTTGGGCAATGCAAGCTGAACTAGTAGGTGTACTTATACCATCTCCTTGGTTTGCTCCCTATTTTGCCTCTGGCCCTGATTTTCACCAGCCTATGTTTACATACATCAGACCTTGCCTGTAGGCTTTAGCCTAGTGTACACCAAGTTGCTGTGGAGGTGGGAGAAGTCTGACAAAAAGCAGGAGATTATTTGCTCTTGAGTCTTTTCTCCCTACCTGCAGCATTGAACATGAGACAGTCCACAGAAGTTAACCCATAGACCAGGCCCCATTCATTGGCACCAAAACCATGTTCTTTTACCAGTATAACTCTACAGAAATGTATCAGAACCACTTTGTTCATCACTGGCTCCAATTCTAAGAGTTTACAGCACAGGTAGACCTAGCATGAGAATAAAATATCTAATGTATTTTAAAGATAAATTTTTTTATTATCTTTGAATTTTCAGACTTTTACAATGGGGTCTATCTCACCTTCTCATATATGGAGGAAAATATGTACCTCCAGAAAGTGATTCACATCATGCACATTAGAAAACTCTCAGGATGTGCTGGATCACCCTGTAAAAGCCTGCAAAGAAATACTGTCTGGATAGTCTGCTATGATGAGCTAAGAATTTAGATTCTCAGTTTTGAATACCTAAATTGGGGTAGATTAATCAGAATATTATTCTATTGGAAGATCTGAGAATTTACATTTCCATATATTTGTCTTTTTTAAGAGCAGAAGTTGCTAAATCAATATGTGTTCATGCTAATTCCTCCCTGAAGATCATATTCGGAAAGCAGAAACATGGACCAGTATCAAAGTTATTTTCTGTCCTTCCTGCAATGTTTAGCTCCCATATACATGTCCTAACTGATGTACAGTTTTATTTATTTTTGTAAAAATCAGTTGAGAATGAAGGGACAATAACAGCGAGGTTAAGGTGCCTCCAGATTTGGTAAAATTATATAAATGTGTAAAAAATTAGAAAAGTTATTTGAGGATATTTTATTTTTTCCTACAATATAGTGAAATAATTTAAAAAAAATAATTTTGAGGTGAAAAAATCTTTTAAATCTGAAGTTTTATTTGAAGTTATCTTTTAAGAAAGCTGAAAAAACGTTCTGTTTGTAACAAATGACTGTCATAACTCTCACCTTGTCCAACACATCACTGCCTGAATAGGAAGACCTGAAGTTCGAAACATGAGCTCCTGCACCTCAGGCTACACCCTGCTTTGGGTGGGAAGAAGGTGCTGTTGCCACTTTGGCAGTTGACACTTTAGTAAACTTTGCACCAGTAAGGATCTATAATGCACAGATATTCCAGGTTACATGAACAGTCATCACTAGTGTTATTATAAGCTAATTTTCCATCACAAGGATTAGCATTAAAATCTATGTTACTTACTCATAGTTAGAGATTCTATTGCTCTTCCTAAGGTTTCCCAGACAGAAGTGCATCCTCATGCCCTGAATCATCTGTGCCTTTCTTCAGTGCACTATGGTACACATACAGACAGATAGACAGACAGACACACACAAGCAAACACACAAAATTTTTCCTGCTCTCAGATGAGTTCAAAAGATTAAATTAATGAAACGAATAATGCATAATTATTATTTTATGTATATAATATAATATA
>NW_010182227.1:0-14070 GCF_000695765.1 Mesitornis unicolor | reverse complement strand
TATAATAAATTATTTACTATATAATTTATTACAGAAATATGAATATATGAAACAAATTATAAAATATAGATTGTTACAGTTGTTATTATAAAAGATATGTATATGAACTATTTTAGAGTATGAGAATTATTGGGAAAGAATATTGAATGACAAGGAAAATATCCTACTATCTAAGTGCTTAGTACATCCCTATCTTGAATAGTGTATTAGTCTCTGGTTAAATTTCTTAAAAAAATTTAATACAGGCAGGATCATATAAAGAAACAGGAAAACTCAGAGGTACAGATTGGTCTCTGTGTGAAGAGAGAGTAGACGTATAAATTAAATAAACTCATCGTATTTCTAACCATTATAAGAATATAAAGAAAAAACACTTTTCACACCCATATAATGTTATGGAAATAAAAATATACATAAATTTAAAAAGGAAGCAGAAAAACTTAAGGACCTAAATTCAATCAGTGGATATTAGAAAAAAAAAGCTAGCTGCAGTTTCTAGCTCAGATACTGAAGGGACTTAGGAGAATGTACTAACTTGTCTGTTCTCTCTGCTTTATGTATCCTTTAAGCATCTACCACTGGCCACCAATTTAATAGTAAGTAGTTGTTTGCCTCTCTTTGCAGTAATACAACAGTGCTTACTACAAATAAAGAACTGGAGCAAGGTTTTTGGAAACAGTTTCATAACAACCGCTTAATTACAGCCCATGGTGAAGTAGGTAAAAAGTAAAACAGACATACAGGATAAAGAGCTTTTAAACATTAGAGTGGTGAAGATATGGGGTAGAACTACTTATTTCTGTGAGGCCTTAGAAATAAATTAATATTTAAGTGATTTCAGAAGAACAAAGATGTCAGATGATACTCAATTGAGATCTCTAGAAAATGGCAGACTACTGATAACGATATTAACATGAAATTATTATCTTATCTTGAAATTCTTATAGGTATATAAAGGTTGTATTGTAATATGTGGAGCTTATATTCACTTAAATATGTTGCATGAACAAACACATTGGAAAAAAGTGGTAAAGGTCAGGAATGTATCTGCCTGACAATCTGATTTCACAGCACAAGCAAATTCACTACACTGCTTGCTGAGTGATACCTCAGTGATATGACAAACTCAGAAAGAAAAATCTATGTTCAATAGCATTTCACTGAAATTGTCAAATATAATTGAAAAACACTTGCTTATTTCTTCGAATGTTTCTTTGAAAGCTGGCTTCTGTCTTCTCTAGATCTGCAGTTGCTTAGTTCAGATTCTAATGGAAGAGACAGAAAGTGAGATTAAAGCCTTATTTGTCTCTGATTAAGGCGCACACACCATCCCCCCAAGCCGCCCCCTTCTGAAGTTGTCAGAAATATATTTACTGTCTGGGAGGTTAAAGCAGAACTTTTTTTTCCACTTTTCCAAACAGTAATAGCAGAAGAATACAAAAGACCAAGTTACTTGTATTTCAGGAGCTTTACAATGAGCTGTTTTTATGGAACTCTCATATTTAAAAAATATTTATTTACATCCATATTAATAATGTTTATTTTAATTTTCAGGATTTTCCCATGAAACATAGTTAAATGTTATAATCAAAACAGCATTAACAATTTATTTGAAATTGAAGTTCCTTAAGCTTGCTTATCTAACATTCTTGTGACAGATATTTTATATATTATCCTATGCACTTAATGAAAGCATGCTACGTAACTGTAGTCATTCATACATTCAAATGTAATACTCTGTGAAAAAAGTTTCTGACATATTAAAACTCAGTATGTCCAGTAGGACTTGAAACAAACAAACAAAAAGTTAAAATAAAAGTAGTCATATAATAAAAAAAACCTAAAAGCAACTGCCTTACAAATATGTAACTCATGCAGTTTAAAATAGAGTAGAATGTTATCGAAACACTGAAACATTACATTATGTCACAATTAGTGAGTAAACAAGACCCAGATCAGAAATACATAATTTTGTCCCAGAGTGTACGGTATAAGCATTCTTTAAAAACACAATTACTGATTGTTTGATAATATAACCATTAAAAGAATTGCACAAAAATCCTTTACTTAGCATTTGTGCTGTACCTCCAAATAGAAATTAGAAGCAGGTTATTTTAAGAATCATAAATCTAGAGAGTTTATACCTTATTTCTTTCTATTTGCCTTTACGCAGCACCAAAATCTGGAGTTGTAATGAATCATTGAAAACTCATATTTATTCCTTATCTTTATTTGAACTCTTTAACAATGTAAGTCTTTAAGGACAGATCATGATTTCTCTTAAATTAAATACTTGTTTTAAGCATTGCTTTAAGGAGAACTGTCATTTCGGTAGTATTTTTTAAATAAATAGCCACTCACACTGTGCAATGAATTCAACAGAAAATTTATGAAACTTTGAAGAAAACTGATTCTTTTATTTCTGAAAAGGCAAATAACTGCAAACATCTTACATATTTTCGACACTTTAGGTGACATCTGTCCAAAAAGCTGACTTCTGATTTATGTTTTAAGTGTTCATCCAAGTAACAGGCAATGAAGTCAGAAACTGAACATGTAATAGCTTTCTCCTTTTTTGGACAAGTACAAAGGAGAAGCCTTTCAGGGTCAAACAGTTTTCAAAACTATAAGGACTCTATTCTTTTACACCACGTAAGGCTGAAATATATGCAGTTTAGATGGGAGGTGGTGGAATGTGACTGCCCTTACTGTCTTCTGTGAAATGACTGGTCTCCAACCTAATTTTCATTGTACGGAGAGATATTTCACAAGTGCACAAAGCGGACAAAGGTTCAACTGTGCATGGCTAGTTTTAGCATGCATAACTGCTAAACTAATCTGATTCTGACCTTGAAAGTCAACAGTAAACTATTTTCAAAACCTTTTTTTCAACAAATACAAACAAAGGGGTGTTTTCTTTGAGATTAAAAGCCATGATTCTGGTTTTTTTTTTTAATTTTCCTTGTAATGGGCTTAGTGTTCCAATAATGGTGATACTTAGAACTAACACAGAGGCAGAGGCAGAAAATTCTATTCCATGACATCCTTGAATTCTCAAAGTTGTGAAATAATCTTCTCCAGTGTTTTAAGCCAATGAGCTAGAATTATTATAGTAACCCCATAGTGAAAGTCTGCCACATCTACTTAGCAGTTCTGTTTTGGTGGAAGTATGAGGGGAACCAAAGAAAACTTTTTCACTATGTCACTTTCTGTCATCACTTCAATATCCAGCTACTAAGCAGGTGTAAAAGAACAAGCTTTAAGTTACTTATGTAAAATATCTTTCTGTAATAGAGCTTGTTGTCTTTGTTTCAAATCATTCATGGCTTAATATATTCTGTCAGAGGTGTCCTAGGAGAGATACCTCATACTAAGTATATTAGAAAAGTTGGAGTACCAAAAAAAAAGTACTTCAAGTGGGAACTGTTGAAATAAGCAATGATAAATAAGAATAAATCTAAAATTCGATTAATAGGGAGACCCAGTATGAGATTGGTTTTGGTGGAACAAAAGATAGGTGGTATAAAAGTAGTATGGTATATTAGCTGGTAAAAGTCAGCTGGAATGAGAATGAAACAGACAGCAACTGTTAAGTGGCTTTACCAAGCTTGGTCTAGTCCCCAAAGAAGGGTAGCAGACTTAGGCAGGATCCCATTACTGAGACTGTGAATAGAGATAAGGCTAGAGTCCATTTAATACCTTTGATTTCTCCACAGGAATTAATTTTATGCAGTCCCTGCGTTCAGGGGACTGTGAGGACTACTGCTATGTGAAGGATGATGAGTCAAAACCAAGGTTTGTGTAACAGTATTGCCAGGAGCAGGACTGTAAATGACACAGGATAAGGAAGTGGTCCCCAATTTATTCATATTTTATGCTTAGCTAATTTCCTATAAGAAAAGAGATGTTAGGCAAGACTTTAGCATTCAGTACACACTGTGGGCTCTTAGGGCACATTTACACTGTTTTGTACTTATCCATGTATATCTTTATTCTTATCAGAGATTTCTACATTAGCAGAGTAAGTGCATTAGAAGCAAGGTAGAAAGGGAAAAAATATAAATACTCAGGCATAAGTCACCCTGCATAGAAGTTGTTAATCTCTGTCTCATATTACAGGACTAAATAATACAGACTAAACAGAATGACTTGCATGTGTCTTGAAGTGGTAAGGATCAGTTTCCTGTATTTGTTTAGCACGATAGTTTCAATACAGATGAAACTACTTATAAAATGCACCTTTGTAGGTCCATTAGGAATTGTATGAGGAAACTTTTATGCTATGTGTGCTTATAAAATCTGTGAGTATGATTGTTATAGGCCTTCCGTGGTTCTGATCTTATCTTCATGAAGTTACAATGTCTTTGTTCAGCCAAAAGCAGTTCTGACACAAACTCACTCTGATTTTTTTCAGCATCTCCTGCAAAGACTTTCTCATAAATTAAAGACTATGCTTGTCAGAGGCTTTAACATTAGAAACAGTTCTGTGCATGCTTCTGCATTGTCATGTATCTCTCCTTTTCATATCAGTATTTAATATCCTAATTTTAGTTCTAATGAGTCACAACTTAATATGTCATGGTAGTTGAATAATGTAGGAATGTCTTATGAAACCAGTTTTGTCTGGAAAAGACAACATATTTTCAGTGTTACAATGTAAAAATTCCTTCAGAATATTGGGAGAAAATACAGTGCTTTTCTTACATTTTAGACTTCAATGCTGGTAAGCTAAAGATAATAATAGACATATGCTGGATATTTTACACTTTAGGTTGTGAACAGTGCATCACAGGAGACTATTTAAAAGAAATGTTGATGAACATGTCATTGATGAACATCTTTTTTCTTTTATTTGAGAAAAAATGTTGAATTTTTCGCCATTGTTTTTCCATTATGTCCTATCTTTTCTGAGGCTTTTCCTGGTTGTTTCCTCAGTGAACCTCCTATATGAGTATTAAATGGTGAAAAGAAAATGCTCAGTTCAGCACAACCAAATTGATATTGTGGTCCCAAATACTACTACTTTTTTTTTTTTTTGTCCTTTTTCTTTTTGCTATTGTACCAGATGGATTACCCTATTTGTACTTTATTTATTCAGATCCACAAATGGAATATCAGTATTGTAAACTTCTATTATATTGTTTCTGCCAAAGTAATATTGCAGTCTGTCACTGAACTTGTACATTTTATTTTGACAGGAACAGACCTGTAAAGATGTTTATGTGGTGGTCAGCTGTTTCACTTCTTGGATGCATTTTGCTGGGAGCAGATGGGTGGCCAGCCAAGGAAGGATATGACTTTAGGTCCTATCAGCCCCTAGTAAGATTACGCCACAAGGTACAGATTATTCTCTAGCACTTCTGGCTTTTCTTCTGTGATCAAGGGATAAACTACATACCAGTCTTATCATGTTTGTGTTTCTTGGAGTAATGTTCAGAAAATAACTTATTCAGTAACACCACCTGCAAAAATGTAGACTTTATTGACAAGTAAACAGGAGCCATTTTGATTTGAAAGCCCAGAAATCTTACAAAGGTAGTGAGCTAAGTTCTGTTCTAGTTTCACAAACTAGAGATTATGTGTATCAACAGAAATTCAGAGAGAGAGCTGGGAGAGGTTGTCTCTTAAAGCATCTGCTTAAGGCAGGAACTTGACCCAGTTCTCACTGGTTTTCAGACCAAGCAGCCACCAGGGGAACTGCCTGTAAAAGCATCACAGTGTTGAAGTTAACTGATCAATAAAAACTTGTCTGCCTGAGGTAGATGTTCACAGCGCTCTCTGAATGTAGGAGTTTTGAACCATGACATAATGCAGATGTTCCCTGAGATACTGCATTTCCCAGCTTCAAGCACCATATGCCATTCAGATTTTGCCTGCCTGCCACACCTTTGTCATGAAATCAAAACAGTTCTCAGCTAACAAATCCCACTTTTCTTCTGGTAGCTAGAAAGGAAACTGCTGTGCTGATTCTCTAAAACAAGGATCAGTACTGTAATATCTCCGTGGGCTGTCTGAAGCTAGCATAGATCTGACCAACTTTTTTGTTTCTTCTTGTCATGGTAGTCATGAAGGCAACATCTGAGGAGAACTAAGGCCTACTATCAGGCCAAGAAAGTTGATTAAAAAACTCTTCTTTTCCTCCTTATTCTGAATCTGGGTGCTTCAATTAGTTTGAATTATAGCCAGAAAATCTAAATGTTAGTTTCTGTTAAAGTTTCAAGAGCTGGCTAGTATAATTTCTCAATACTTTTTATAAAATATGAAAGCCATTTCCTCTTGGTCCTTAGTTTGACAAAAATGATCTAATATAATGGGATTCTATCTCAGCATATAGGAAAGAGGAACTGATAATTGAGTTCTGCTCAAATGAGTAAAATATTTGACTATTAGCTGATCATTGTATTCTATATATGTTAAATATAGAAAGTTTCTAAAACTGATGAAAAATAAAATATTTAAATTTAATTATAAAATTGTACATCCACTGGAGAATGTTGTTCAATCAGAATAACTAATTCATCAGGCCTCAGTCAAGTAAATACATAACTGTATAACCATGCAGGTGTTCACACTGAGTATTTTGCAAAATCAGAAACTGTCTCATCAGTTTACTTCCATTTTCCAGCTAAAGCTGTTTTGTTTAAAAACAAAATGCAACAAAATAGCACAAGAAAAATACTTTGAAATCTAGAAGGAATGAGAGAGACTAATAACATAAACATGGAATGAACCATGTGAGAGAGAAAACACATGTACCAAAAAGCACCCAAAACAAAACCATGAAGAATGTGAGAAGAATCAAGGGTAGGACATAAGGTATAGTGAACGCCATTTCTGAAATTTAGATGTTCTCTGACATAAATATTAGATTGTATGTGGAACTACTACTATGTTACTGTTTCTTAATATTTCTAATCCTCTGATAACGCTCATATAATACTGGGAATAGGCTGTCATAAACACTTCAAGTTTAATATTGGGAGGATCATACATACATATATGCCTGTGTCCACATATACATACATGTGAAAGAGAGGCTTTTCTTCTATTTTTAATTCCTTATATATTTTTGAAAAACATACATAAAATATGCATACATACAGAACAAAAACAAATGACACATCCTGGAAATAGACTTTGTATTTTTAAAAGAAGATAAAGGCAAAGAAAATGGATGCCAGAAAAAAAAATTAAAAGGAAAAAGAATAGTGAAAACATGATATGAAATTTTATTCTTAAAGTAAAATATGGTGCTTTTTGTTTGTTTTTTTTAGTCAATATGTCCAGATGAAAAAAATTGTTAGTATAGTTCAGCTGTTGGTATTATGGATATGTGTTAGTATAAAGTTATAGGAATGAAAAATTTTTCTCAAGTCAATTTTTAAAACCAGTTCTGGCACCAATACACATACTCAAAACATGTAAATAATATGGTAAAGATTACTTTCTTCTTCAGCCATACACTTGAGATATTAAGTACTTAGATTAAGTTTTAATGGTTCTCAAGAACGGTTTTAAACTAGAGCAGAGTAGATTTAGATCAGACATTAGGAAAAAGTTCTTTACTATGAGGGTGGTTAAATACTGAAACAGGTTGTCCAGTGAGGTGGTCTAATCTAAATCTACCCTGCTCTAGTTTAAAACCATTGCCCCTTGCCCTATCACTATGTGCCCTTGCAAAAAGTCCCCCGCTAGCTTTCTTGTAAGCCCCCTTCAGGTACTGGAAATCTGCTATAAGGTCTCTCCACAGCCTTCTCTTCTCCAGGCTGTACAATCCCAACTCTCTCAGCATGTCCTCATAGGAGAGGTGCTCCAGCCCTCTGATCATTTCTGTGGCCCTACTCTGCACCTGCTCCAATAGTTCCATGTCCTTCTTGTGTTGAGGGCTCCAGAGCTGTAAGCAATACTCCAGGTGGGATCTCACCAGAGCAGAGTGGAGGGGCAGTATCACCTCTCTTGATCTGTTGGCCACATTTCTTTTGATGCAGCCCAGGATGCAATTGGCCTTCTGGGCTGTGAGCGTGCATTGTTGGGTCATGTCCAGCATGTTGGATCATTTCCAGCATGTACATATCAGGTTTTATTAATGTTTATACATCATATATCTGCATATTTACGCCACTGTTCTCACATAAGGCTATTTAGCCTGTAGCTTTTTACTAATTTTCAGGTCCAGGAGGTCTGTAGTTTGGTTGTTTGGTAACTTCATACAGGATTATGATTCAGAGCTGTGTGGTTCCTTACATCCAGGTTTGCAGAGGAAAGGCAAACATATAGGTAGATCACAAGGAAGTCACAGCATGTTTTGCCAGATAAGTCCCCTGGCTCTCTAGGGAGCTCTAAAAGATTACCTAAAGCTCCAGTTTAGAGTTTATAGAACCTTCAGTTAAGAAGCTGCCTTCATGAGTTTCCTGGTTTCTGTGTACCTATGTTGAATTCAGAAAAGTACTACGGTTTTCCAGTAACAGAATATTCAAATATGTCATTATCCTTCTCCACTGGTGCCGTTGTCTGTGTTCTTAGTTCTCATAGATTTTTCTGGGGTTTTTAAAGATTGTTCATAATAGTCTAAATACGAGGAAAGATACTTTAACAATTATATGGCGATATTTCATGGTACTTTAGGTAGAATAGAACATATAGCTGATTTAAATATTTTATTATTAATCAATTAGATTATTAATTCTTTTGTTATTATTACTTCTTTAATGCTCATATCCTTCTTCAGTCGTGGAAATAACTAGGAGAATTTATATTATTGATAGACATTTTCAGTGCTGCAATGTGTGAGAGCTTGCATCCAGTTTTACCTTAGAAGATAATTTTGCTGCCTTTAAGAAACCAGCATTATCACTAACAATTGAAAACATTATTTTTTCATCTCAAATATTACATTTTTTGTTCAAACTGTGCAGAAAATAATAGTAAAATATGCTTTTAGTATGTAGATAACTAACTTCTGAGTCTGGACTACAAGGTTTCCTTGGCTAATGCCAGAGCAGCCTGATGGTATGTGAAGTTGATGTGTTTTGGCACTAACCAAAAGTTAGATATAGTGCTGTGGATATTGCCGATTTCCTAACTTTGCTCTTTATATCCTTTAAATATGCAACCATTTCTTACCATGTAGATATGTATTTTTGTGTGTTTAACTAGGTCTGTAGCTATTAACACATTATTCCTCAGTAGACTTCTAATTTATCATATACTGTATTAATGAAAAGTTTCCATTTTGAATGGTTTTCTAATTTTATTATGCATCAGTTTGAACTGCTCTAGTATTATAGAGGAATTTTTAATTTCCAGTACTTATGATGAGCTGCATATATATAAGTATTTGGTTTATTTTTCTGGAAATTTTCTAACAGAACATCTGTAATAATTTATAAAATATAGTTCTAAGTACTTGCAGCAGTTCATGCCTAAATTATAATTATGGCCCAAATTATAATTATAATAATGTTCATTATCATGAATTAAGATCAAACATTTGACTGCATGGCTTATATATGAAGTAGTGAAAACTAGGAATATCTGAGTTGGCTCGAACTAAGACGGAGAGAGAATATTACAAAGGACTACTGAAAATTTTATTTCCAGTTCCCTTCTGTTAAATCAGCATGGCTCACATTTACATGGTTATTCTGAAAATATTAAGCTATGTCGGAACAGCATATAAATTTCTTGTTATGCTAGTTAAAGCTTGGTTCTTCATTTGTCAAAACACTGGAAAGGTTTGTAAGAGACTTCATTTGGGAATCTTCTTGCATTGCTGCTGAAGTATTCTGAGCAATTTTTTAATACCTAGGTTCCCACTTGAAATCATTAGGAAGTATTTCTAGCATCCTAATGACTTTTCTTCTTGAAATTCGCATGACTCTGATGGAGAGCAATGTTTATGCAATGTCTTCAGTGAAAAAGTGTATGCTCTGAGAATTCAAGGCATAAACAGGAAGGTGGCAGTCAACAGAACACTGACTGTTGGATTCTGATACTCTATCAGAGGCTAAGAAATACGAAATAGAGCCTGTACATTCATATGTATATTCCAGAACATGCCAAGTCTGCATATCTAACAGATGCATGCATAGCTGTCCTCTGCAAGCCAGATGATTCATATGGTTTAGCAGGGAATAATGTTAACAACAATGTCTCATTGTGAATGATACAATTATGGGTAGGGATTTGTTTGTTTTTAGTCTCAAGGGGCAATCAGTGAAGATTGCTGATTTAGTCATTATCAACTGCATACAGAATCACAGAATATTAGGAGTTGGAAGGGACCTCGAAAGATCATCTAGTCCAACCCCCCTGCCAGAGCAGGATCACCTAGTCTAGGTTTCACAGGAACGCATCCAGGCGGGTTTTGAATGTCTCCAGAGGAGACTCCACAACCTCTCTGGGCAGCCTGTTCCAGTGCTCTGTCACCCTTACAATAAAATAGTTTTTCCTCATGTTCAGATTAAACCTCCTATGCTCCAGCTTGCTCCCATTGCCCCTTGTCCTGTCATTTGACATCACTGAGAAGAGCCTGGCTCCTTCCTCCTGACACTCTCCCTTTACGAATTAATGAGGTCACCCCTCAGTGTCCTCCTCTCCAAGCTAAAGGGACCCATCTCCGTCAGCCACTCCTCATAAGGGAAATGCTCCACTCCCTCAATCATCTCTGTGGCTCTGCGCTGGACTCTTTCAAGCAATTCCCTGTCCTTCTTGAACTGAGGGGCCCAGAATTGGACACAATATTCCAGATGTGGTCTCACCAGGGCAGAGTAGAGGGGAAGGAGAACCTCTCTCGACCTACTAACCACACCCCTTCTAATACACCCTTTTGGCCTTCTTGGCTGCAAGGGCACATTGCTGGCTCATGGTCATCCTGCTGTCCACCAACACCCCCAGGTCCTTTTCTGCCTGACAGCTTTCCAGCCATTCGTCCCTAAGCCTGAAGTGCTGCATGAGGTTATTGCGACCAAAGTGCAGGACCCAGCACTTGGCCTTGTTGAAGCTCATACAATTGGCCTCAGCCCATTGATTTAATCAAAGGTCCCTCTGCAGAGCCTTCCTACCCTCAGGCAGATCAACACTCCCTCCCAACTTAGTGTCATCTGCAAACTGACTGAGGGAGCACTCAATGCCCTCATCCAGATCATTGATAAAGATGGTAAACAGGACTGGCCCCAAAACCGAGCCCTGGGGAACACCGCTTGTGACTGGTCACCAACTGGATTTATTTCCATTCACCACAACTCTCTGTGGTTGGCCATCCAGCCAGTTTTTAACCCAGCAAAGCGTATGCCCATCCAAGCCATGCCCAGCCAGCTTCTCCCGGAAGATGCTGTGGGAGACGGTGTCAAAGACCTTACTAAAGTCCAGGTAGACAATGTCCACAGACTTCCCCTCGTCCACCAAGCAGGTCACCTCGTCATAAAAGGAGATGAGATTGGTCAAGCAGGACCTGCCCTTCCTGAACCCATGCTGACTGGGCCTGATCGCTTGGTTGTCCTGCATGTGCCGTGTGATGGCACTCAGGATGATTTGTTCCATCACCTTCCCTGGCACCGAGGTGAGACCGACAGGTCTGTAGTTTCTCAGGTCTTCCTTCCAGCCCTTCTTGCAGATGGGTGTCACGTTTGCAAGCCTCCAGTCTACTGAGGCCTCCCCATTTAGCCAGGACTGTTGATAAATGATGGAAAGTGGCTTTGTGTAAACCTTTGCCAGGTTTCCTTGGCTTCTGCCAGCTTCCTTAGGACCCTGGGGGGGATCCCATCTGGCTTCATAGACTTGTGTATATCTAAGTGGTGTAGCAGGTCGCTAACCACCTCTTCATGGATTATGGGGGCTTCACTGTGCTTACCATCCCTGCCTTCCTGCTCAGGGGACTGGGTAACTTTTACTTAGGCCCAATTCTGATCTTGTGGGGTTAAGACCACTACATTCATTATAATCAGGATTGTAATGTCTAACTCGGAGCCAGCACTGGCTTGTGAGAGTGGACAGGGCTAGGAGGAGCAATGACCAGGGTAAAGAGAGGGAAGAATTGAGGAGATTTGAAATTCAGCCTGGTCCTGGGCAGGAGCTTCAATCAGGAAAGAGTTTTTTGTCCAACTGAACAGGTGAATACAGCAAAAGGAACATGCTTTTTTTTAACAGCTTTCATGGACTTCTTCTAACAACTGATTTTGCAATATTGATTCAAACTCTTTCCAGCCTTGCCTTCATTTTTATCTTATTTTACCAAAGGGCTAAGGGGATCTGAGTCAGATGTGTAGCAGTTGCTATTGTCTGTGTTATTTCCCCAGATTAAAATATTTCTTTTAACTTCCTGTGGAAAACCTGCCTCTGTCCCTTTTTCTTTCTCCCTCCCTTCTTACTGTTGCTGTTTGCTGTTATGATAGGCAGTTCAACTCTGATTCCCATTAATTTAGGCCTCAGGATTAGGCTAGTTTAGAGGTGTTTAGGTTAGATTAGCATTAGGTCCAGTTTAGAAGTGTTTAGGTAATAATGACTTTGAATGAAACAAAGCAAGGGAAAAGCATATAGTGGCATAAGCATGCTCTCCCTGTTTATTAAAGACAAATCTCAATGTATAAACACAAAGCACAGAATGCATGTTCTACATTTAGGTTTTTGCCCAAAGGCAAAAGTCTCTCAACTAATAATGCATCCTGTGTAATGATGAAAAACCTGTGAAATGCAGACAAACTGAGTGTTCAATGATATTTTTTTTTCTTTCCATTTAAGATATCACAGCCAATAAAGAAATGCACAGAAAGTAGTACTTCAGGAATCAAATACAGCCTGAGCTTTCCTTGTGTGGTCTGGTCTCCAAACAACCTAAGGTTTATAGTTCAGTGTTTATCTGGACAGTCTGTTTGCCTGCAGGATCTTCGAAGTCATAAAACTTGATCCTCTAAAATCCTGTGTCCTAGAGAGAGAGAGGGTAAAAAAAAATACATTGCAGTAAGATGCAACAGTGAATTCTGGGGACTAAGAACAGAGTTTTTTCCTGAGCATGGCAATGCTTCTCTCAGTTCTAAGGTAACAAGAGAATTTTCTTTCTGGGGCTCCCTGAACACAGTATCTGTGTCTTACGTAGATTCCAGGATTTCATTTAAGTAACAAGAATTGCTTTTTCTTTTTTTCCCTCTCCTTAATAATTTGTCTAACTGTAGTCAAGAAGTCTTATGAAATGTATTTTTTTTATTTTGCTTTTCTCAGTGAGAGGGAGTATGTTCTGAACTCTAATATGCCTTTTCCTGTGAGCAGTAATATTCAAAAGGCATGGCTAATTTATTTTATTAAATTCTATTATAGTCATTGCATATTAATAAGCTGATACCAATTAAAAATGTTATTTTTGCTATCTCTCACTATATGCTCAAAGCATTTTTTGAAAAAGTCTTAGGAAAGTTGCCTGTAAAAATCTCTGTAAGATTTCTTCTATAGTCCTTCCAACTACACTTTCACTGTGGGGGAAAAAAAGATGTCAAAGTCTGGAATTAAGGCAAGTGTGAAGTTCTTCTTTCAAGCTGCCTGCTGACACTTCCATTGTGAACTCATTAACTAGCTATAAACTTTTAGTCAAGAAGTCTATGGGGCTTGTGAGGGAGAAAAGGTACATCTTTACTATTGCACTGAACGTCTAGCTGTACCTATCTTTTGCATTCCTGTTACAGAAAATCACTGCTGTGAAAAAGATTAATTTCAACCAATTATTTTAAGGGATGACAAGATCCACATGGATTATCTAGTTTTTGGCTGATACTACCTTATTAATTTCATGTGTCAGTTTGGCAATAAAGAATAAAATATAAAGTAGTGATATGTGGAGGTAGTGTAATTATCTTCTATAGTACTCAGCTTGGTCTTCTCACATTGCTTTCTAGGAAGATTTCCGTTTAGCTTCTGAGTAGGTATGACAATGGTTTTGGGACCTTTCTAGTATTGGGGAATTGAAACAAACACAGTCTATATCAGCTGTTGTCACGGCCCGCTTTAAAAGTGAACTCTTTTATCCTGGCACGGTGACAGAGTGATACAGTATCACTCAGAAGGAGGATGTAAGCAATATTT
>NW_010182226.1:0-1197 GCF_000695765.1 Mesitornis unicolor | reverse complement strand
GTCCCTTCCAACTCCTCATGTTCTGTGATTCGGTGTGATTCTGTGATGTATGTATATATATATACACACACAAATAAATAAATATACACTGTCCCAGTGTGACTACAGATAATCCAGTTCTGCTGCTTCAACTCATAGGATGGAGCAAACTTCTCCCTGAAAAGGGGTTTTGGAGATAATTGTTTCTGAAGAAATTTCAAATTACTGAATGGAAATACAAACTATCAGCATTTTTACAGAATTTCCAAAAACAGAAGTTCCAAAAAAAAAATTTTTTTGATGTTTATTCAAGAGGGCAAAGTGTCTGGACCAAGCTCCACATGTTCCCTGTAGATGACTTCAAACAAGCCAAAGACGTTGCTCCCTTCCACTGATCAAGTGCAGGCCAGTTTAAGCCCAGACATTTTAAGGTAAGAATGAAGAGCAACATGGCTTAAAAAGCATTTACTTCATAGGAACACTGGAAAGGTTTTGGTTTAACTGTCTCCAGTTCCTCAAGGACCCAGAATGTGCAGCCAAGTTGCACTTTTAGAAACACTATTAAAAAATCTGTAGAAATACATTAGTCTGCTAATGCCCTGTACACACACAGCCACCACGCATAATTCATCTCCACCTGCAAAAAATCTTGGTTCTCCCGCACGAATATTTACAAACACATCCTTTGAGAAGGACTGGGTTGTTAAATACCGTAAAGCACCGTACCAGTGTCTGCACCATGTGCGGCCTCTGCAGTCTCAAGCTCTTCACAGCCTGAAACACGTCCAGGAGCCCCTCGGCCTTCACCCGCTCCAGGATGTTGCTGAGTGCGATGAAGGTTCCCGTCCTCCCCGCGCCAGCGCTGCAACCAGAACACATTCGCTTGAGATACAGCGGGATAAAGATGTTAACATAGAAATAAGAGTGCTATGGAGTAGCTAAATAGGACTGTTAGCCAACTTCTGCTCCTTTTGAGCTGGCAGAGGCGCTTGCTCAAACCTGCTTTTGTCTTCGACAGAGACAACGCTCGGTGCTCCCTCACCCTGCTCTTGGTTTTATTTGTGATGGGGAAGAACAGTTGCAAAACTTGGGTATAATATAATAATAATGGGTATAGAATATAATATAATAGTAATGGAATATAATATAATAATAATGGGAATAGAATATAACATCACATAACATAACATGAAGGAAAGAAGCCAGAGAGTCGTGGTC
>NW_010182225.1:0-19621 GCF_000695765.1 Mesitornis unicolor | reverse complement strand
TCTCTCTCTGACCCTTAAACGGAGACAGTCAAATAGAGTAACATAAAATTGATTGAAGTAAATGTATTTTTTTATATTCTCATGAGTAACAATCTATTACTGAGATGTAAAAATTAATAAATATCATAATAAAAAACTATTTCTGTATATCACATAGACCTAACTGGATAACACCACCACAATTTTAACACCATTTTTTTACTTTAAAAATGATAAGTAGTTCTTATACGGTATAATCATTAATTTAGTACTTAGTTAAGTACTTACTGATATTAACGACATGGCTCTAATCAACAAACCATAGATAATGTGGTGGGTTTTTTTTACAGAAAGTGATGTTCCCAAATAATTAAGATGTACAAATAGCATTGGAAATCTTTTTAGTGAAAACCCAGACGTTAATCAAATGTTCTGTGATAGCTATTGTTTCAATTATGCATCTGGCTATTTCCCATCTTAGAGTAGTTAGAAAAGAGTGAATACAGTTTGGCTGTTGATACTCCATTGTATTTTTAACTTGTTTAGGATCAGACCCAAAAATCAATTTCTTTCAATGGCAATTTTCTGATCTTTGTTAAGGAGAGTTGGATCTGTCCCTTACTCATCTAAAGACGTTTTAGCATTTTCTATAGTACTGTCTGCCACACTGAAACACTAAACAGTTGCAGGGTTTTGTGCTTTTCTCTGTTTCGTGATGAGACATGGCATCTCTCTTGACTAATTGGATGGAAATTATTAATCATATCAGTTAGCAAGTAAGTTACATTCTTTGAAAATATAAAAACAAACAACAACAAAAAACTCAGAGAAAATGAATGTCTTTAGTTATTTTCCCCTAAATGACTAACAGACACAGGGTTTACCATCTATAGAATAGATTTTTAGAGATTTATGAGAAAAAGAAAACAACAACAATAAAAACCCACTTTATTTCACTGTGTAAATGAGCCATTCTGGTAAATGAACTTAAGAATAAACGGTATCTCTGCACTTGTCTGTATGTAAGACAAATGCAGGATTTGGCAACCCTGATCCATCATGTTTTCAGGACATATGCTTCCAGAAATACCAGTCAGAACTGGGGGTCATTAGTGCAAAAAATGCCTGAAGAGTGTAAAGCACTGTTCAACAGTCTGAGAATATATGCAAGAAGTATGGTGGGAATGTTACAAACCACTTGTTTCTTCTTTGTATTTTAAATGTCTATCTTCCATTGTCTGGTGAATTTCTTATATTAAACAGTATGCAAATTTCATACTTTCTACGAGGGTTAGTTTTATAATCAAGATGTCTTGCATATGTGTCTAGTGATGATTGTTTATATTTTCAGATTTACTTAGAATTTCTTTTGATTGTGTGTCTCTGTCTTCATGAACAATACTAGAGCCTTAGATAGGTGCCTGACTGACAGCCCTGAAAGGTAGAGTTTTTTACATTTTTCTTCTACATTTATATAACATGGATAATGCATTTTCCACGATAGCTTCCTTTTGAAATGCTGATAGGATACTGTTAGGAGATGACTTCTTTACAGATCTTGTTCACCTTGGCTAGGCAAAACACACCAGCGTCATTATGATGAGTGTGTACTGTGTCAAGTTTTGGAGTCCCCAACAAAAGAGGGACTTGGAGCTGTTGGAGCAAGTTCAGAGAAGGGCCACAAAGACAATCAGAAGGCTGGAGCACCTCTCCTATGAAGACAGGCTGTAAGAGTTGGGGTTGTTCAGCCTTGAGAAGAGAAGACTCTGGGGTGACTTTATAGCAGCCTTCCAGTACCTGAAGGGGGCCTACAATATAGCTAGGGATGGACTTTTTACAAGGGCAGGTAGTGATAGGAAAAGTGGTAATGGCTTTAAACTGGAAGAATGTAGATTTAGATTAGAGTTGAAGAAATTCTTCATTATGAGGGTGGTGAGGCACTGGAACAGGTTGCGTGGGGAAGTTGCGGATGCCCCCTCCCTGGAAGTGTTCAAGGCCAGGTTTGATGGGGCCTTAAGCAGCCTGGTCTAGTGGAAGGTGTCCCGGTCTATAGCAGGGGGTTGGAACTAGATGATATTTAAGGTCACTTCCAACCCAAACCATTCTATGATTCTATGAAACACTGGAACAGGTTGCCCAGAGAGGTGGTAGGCATCCCATCCCTGGAAACTTTCAAGCTCAGGTTAGACTGAGCTTTGAGCAACCTGCGTTTTTTACAGGGGGGTTGGACTACAGAGGGTAGTTAACCTTTTAAGGTCCCTTCCAACCCAAATAAGTCTATGATTCGATGATTTGATGATTCTTTGGCACTGAGACAAAATGCAGTAAACAGAGAAGAGCAATGTTAAACTCCATTAGCTTCCAAAACAAGATAGTTTCATGGAAACTCCCTGTTGTTCTTTGTTACCTCTTAAGCCTTGCATGGGAATGGATTGCAAGAAAACACTGAGGCCCCAAGTGTGCCAGAAATTATTCTAAAAATTTTGCAGTATGAATGATTAAGCCTAGTGCCCAGGAGCATTCACAGCCATGGGCTAATTTAATAACATAGGGCATATATTTTGAGGCTGTTGAAAGTCTTGAAGCTAATTTCTAGTGCTTACTGTATTTTTTATCTATAGGATTCCATTTAACACAAAGATTGGAAAACAATGTCGGTACACTTCTATGACAGGGTCATCAGTGGACCCCAACTTCAGCTTTAACATGATAGAGTGCTCACCTGTCCCCTCATCTAGAAGTATCTTAAAGATGCCAGATTGAAAACAGTTGCAGTAGCAACTAAGATGCTTGACTAAGAGTACTAAAGATGCTACTAAGAGTAGCATCAAGTCAGTTGAATTCACCAGAGGTGACGTGTAAGGTAATTATAATGATGCCTATAGAAAATATAGGCATCTCTACTATATAGTTTTCTTTACTAAAGAAAAGCTTCTGCTCTCTCTTGACGTCACCTAGGTGCGATATAGAAAATGATGGATGTCTTCATAAGGAAAGCTGAGCTGTAGTACCTTTTCAGCTCAGAGATGTGAATGCGTCTCTTCACAAATGAACCAAAGCTAGCTTGAACTTGCTGAGATGCTGATAGTGATGTAACTGTAGAACTACAGAGCTTAGTTTTGCCAGCTCCACTCATTGGTCACCTTGTGGATTTCTCTTCAGGAAGTTCAAAAAGTAAAAGAAAGGTTTAATGCAAATTATTTGACAGATTATTGGATACTGTAGCAAAGACTGTATCAAATATCTTTGTATTACACATGGACAGAGTTTGTAGGTTACACATATATTTGTTGAGTTTTGATTACTGCACAACAATTTTTTGAAACATCAAATAACAAAATGACGCAGTAAAACCTCAGGAGATGGGTACAGACACCCTATTTGCTTTAAAAAGTAATGGTTTTGGAGTACGTTGAATATGTGCTCAAACAGCATCTTGTCCATGTTTTTAGTCAGACTGCTGCTTCAAGACCTAAACCTTTTCTGTATTTGAATTCTTTATGATTGCTTCTTTTGAAGTGTTATTAAAAAATGTCACATTGTCATCTCCTGCTGCTGTGGAAAGTCACAAAACCGAATGATGTAATTCAGGTATTGTTCCTGGTCCACAATTGGAAGGATTTTTTAATTTAGATTAATCTTCTTCATCCAGCTCCTAGCATTTTAATCCTGCTGTATTTTCGACTCTGTAAGAAATCCCTGCTTTAAGATACCCCTGCTTCATGGATAAATAAATAACTAATTATTTGGTTATATACTATTATGTATGACACTATTTATAAATGCACATTTTCAGAGTGCTTTTTGGAAATAATTCTTACAGTTTTATTTTTTGTAATTGCTGTATCCCTTTGTTGAACTGACTGTATTGCTATGAAATGCTCTTGTTAAATCTCAGTTTTTGTAGGATCAAAAGCTGAGGTCTGTCATTCTGCCAAAATCAACATTAAATGAGGCAGACAGAACGTAGGTTTTTTGGTGCACATCAGCAGAATGGAAGCAGTTTGACACTCTGTTCCTCAGTTTTCTTAGGTCACACCTATGGAGAGATTGTTGCCAATACCTAAAATTCATAGAACTGCAGAATGGGATGAGGTTGGAAGAACCTCTGGAGGTCATCTAGTCCAATTTCCTGCTCAAGCAGGGCAACCTAGAACCAGTCAGTAGTCCAGAACTATGTCCTGATGGCTTTTGAATATCTCCAAGTGTGGGGTCTGTGCAACCTGTGCCAGTACTGTCACACTCACAGTGAAAAAGTGTCTCATGCTGTTTAGAGGGAGCCTCCTGTGTTTCTGTTTCTGCCCATTGCCTCTAGTCCTGTCACTTGGTACCACTGAAAAGAGCCTGGCTCCATATTATTCAAACACTTTCTTCAAGTATTTCTATATATTGGTAAGATCCTCCTGAGCCTTCAGTCCCAGTTCCCTTAACCTCTTCTCCTATGAAAAATGCTTCAGTTCCTTAATCATCTTAGTGGCCCTACACTGAACTCTTTCCAATAGGTCCATATTTCTTCAGTGCTGTGGAGCCCAGAACTGGACAGATGTGACCTTACCAGTGCTGAGTAGAAGGGAAGGATCATCCCCCTCTATCTGCTAGCTATATTTTGTCTAATGAATCCTAGGATACCATTATTTGTCTTGGCTGTAAAGGACACATTGCTGGCTCATGTTTCATTCAGTGTCCACCAGGACCCTCAGGTCTTTTTCTGCAAAGGTGCTTTCCCTAGCTGTCCTTTCTGCAAATCTGGTTGATCACTAGTATATACCAGTGCATGGGGTACACCACTAGTTACTAGGCAGACTTCATGCTACTGATGACCACCTTTTGGGCCTGGCTGTTCTGCAAGTTTTTGGTTCACCTCACTCTCTGCTCATTGAGCCCCTAGCTCAACAGCTTCTCTGTGAGGACCTTATGGGATCTTTACTAAAGTCACAGAAGACAATATCGCAATATCCACTGCTCTCCTCTCATTTATCGAGCCAATCATTTAATCACAGACATTTATCAAGTTGATTAAGCATGACCTCCCCTTGTTGAATCCCTGATGACTACTTCTGATTGCCTTCTTGTCTTTCATGTGCCTGGAAATAGAACACCAGAAATTAGAAATAGAGTTATTGATACTGAGCCTGGGTTATATACAGAGGTGATATTAAATATCTGTTTCTTCATACACTGCACAGTGACAGATGGGGAGATTAGAGATAGTGATCAGTATGAGGTGTTTTCTTTTTGTTTTTCATTTACACATAATAAGTGAATTTATTTACTATGGTAAGAAGAAAAGTAAATTGCAACGGGAAATGAAATAACAAATTCCTTAAATTTTATTGGGGTTGGTTGTGATTGCACAATGTCGTGTTAACATTACAGTCACTGTTATGACAATGAATTCATGTTGTCCCATACTCTGCTCTCATTATAAGCTTTTTATTCCACATAATGATACTATATTACTGGGGTAAACAATAGCAAACAGCGTTAATGCCTATTCCATCTCTGTTAAATTCCGCTGACTTCCTTTGGCCAGTGCCTATTGCTTACAGTGAAGGGCATAAAAAGATAAAACAGTGCAAGCATCAGACGATAAAAGGCTGACCTTATTTAAGTAAATGGGAAGTTAGCTGTGGGTGTCTTTGTAGTTGCAATTTCTTTTGTTATTTTAAGACAATGCAGATATGAAGGGGGGGGGGGGGAAAAAAAAAAAAAAAAAAAACCTATGAAGGGGGGGGGGGGAACAAAAAAAAAATACAAAAACCCCCTGAATTCAAGCTGAAAACTGTTTGAATTTCTATTATGCCTATTTAGAAATGACTAAATCAGCAAAACTTTGAAATTATTTTTAAAAAAAATTAAAAAATTCCCAAATCTTAAACTCATTTTATTTTTAATTCGGTTTCTTAAGTTGTTTTTAATTGCAATTGAAATACAATATGGAACAAAACATCAAATATAGAAAGTTTAAGAATAGAACATGGAAATATTGGAGAGTCAGGTACACTTGTAACTTGTCAGAACAAATTATAAGAAAATCAAAATTCAATACATTTTAATTTGGGCATATGTTTTCTCCCAGAAAATCTCTTATTTATGTATTTATTGAAAATTTGCATCTAACCTGAATTCCCTGGGATAACAATATTTACTTTATGAAATGGCATAAAAATAAAACTTTGTTAGTTTCAGAAAAGGTAAAAGCTGACATAAGGACAAGCCGGGCATGCCATCTATTTTCTGTAGCTGCTTTTTCACATAGCTAGCATGGATAATTTGCTCAGAAAATAAGATATTGACAAGGTATTGTTTAAACATCTCTTCCCCATCTTTGCTACCTTGCCTTGCCCATCTTTCTCACCTGTTAAGTAATGAAGAAATATGCCATGTGCCTTAGTTAGTTCACACCGAGGCTCTGCATTGCTTCTTTGCTGAGTGTTCATTAAAATATTCAAGAGGAGTTGCCTGCCTTTTAAAAACAAAAACTATAAAAACTGTGATATTTCTTTCCTCCATTTGTACATGTTATACTGATAACAGAAAGTAATGAGTTATAGAACAGATTTTTTCCTTCTAACTATATTAAGGTCAACACCTAAAAGTGGCTTCAATTCAAATTATCATTCTATATTTTAGATCAACTTGTCAATGCTCAAACACTCTGTGTAGCAAATAATATTCACTTAGGTAGCTAATTGATATTTATTTGACAAGGAAATTGTGGGTATTTATTGATTGATTTTAATTGGCAAAAAATTGTCATGCAAGACAAATTCTGTTTTATTTCAAGGTTTCAAGATTTTAAAATTAGTTTTTTTTCAATCTGAAAATGTCTTATCTTTGCATCAATTTATAATCTCTCAGTAAAAAAAACCTAAAAAAAATTTAAAATAATTTATTTCAGATTTTTAGGGCACTTTTTCAGTTTTGTCTGAAGAAAATTAATTAAGTTTGAACTGCTCATAATTCTAGTTTTCGACAGAACTACACCTTTGCATGCAAGGTGCAATTTTGAAGGCTCTTATCATAGTACATGGCTTTCTGCTCTGTTCTCTGAAGGAAGAGTTCTGTTCACAGATTCCTCCATAATATCTTTGGGAATAAATATCCTTGTACATTGATAGGGAAGTATGCATAAATTCAAAGTTAGCTGTGGTGAGTGTATTGTTATGGAAAGTGTACAGTGTATGAATGTGGAAATTTATGTCTGTGCATATTATAGTGAAAATACCTTTCAATTTTTAATTTTTGAATCACTGTTATTTGGAAAAGTGAGTTTCAAGTGCAAAGGTGTTGTAGTTAAAGGAAGTATTTGTTTTGTAGGAGGACTCTGTGCTTCACTAAGTCATGGCTATTATTGTGATAGAGAGTAGATCTGAATTTTTTCAGCCGGAAGATACATCATATTCAGGAGAAAGGTCTGGTTTCCTTGTTTTGTCACTATAAGAATGTGATCTAACAACTTTTACTTACTCTTTTCTTGAAAGTGTAATATGCAGATAACATGATCTTGAAAGGAAATTGCTTGTTTCATAACAGCCGTGTTAAATGATAGATTCTGAGAGGTGTACTGTATATCAAATTAAGGATAAGAATTTACAGTGTGATTTAAAAAATGAACATAGAATACCCATATTGTACAGATATCATACATCTACATCTGACTGACATGAACTTTTAGCTGTTAAATAACAATAGCTATCATTCACAGATTTTCTCTTATTTATGAAATAAACAGATTTATCCTGTGATTGCAGCAATAAGCCTCTTTTTGTTAAGGGACACAGCAATTAACCAAGGCAGTGCCTGTTTACTTCATACTGATATCAGTCCTAACTTTCAGTTTACTTCACACATAGCAGGACTCATGGCTGTTTAGAGGTGGAAATAGTAGGGAGTGGATGGCTAACTTCTTACATTCAAAATGTACCTTGTAACACAAGCATATCTATGAGAAAAGACTTAATGACTAGTAAGTTAGCATCTCAGATATGAAAATAAATTTATGCCATATTATTCCTTATCTTTTTCTACTCCTTCCCCCACCCTGGATCACAGAGGGAAAATATTTACAAAATGATCAAAATCTGGGTAACACTGTTGTGATAAAAATAAAGAAATTCTTTAAAGAGTAAATAGCAGGAGACCATTTACTTAAAAATTTGACTATGATCAAACTATATTTAGACAGCATTAAGTAAGTTAAGAAGCTTAATGCTGAAGTTCCGCTCTGTAAAAAATTTATATCTGTCTTAACTAAATGGTGTTCTCTGAACATGTTGATCATTTGCAACATCCATTTAGGATCTTAAAGAAGATACTTGTGCTTTGCATTTTTAAAAATTTACTTACCAGGTATTGTTAGCTGCAGTTTGCACTGTAAATGCAAATCCGATCATTATTGTAGTAAAGTGACATGGGACAATGCTAGCTTATAAGATGCTCTGGGAAATGTCTATTTATTAAGCTAGCGAATGTAGCTGTAAAAGCTTGATGGGAAAGACAAAGCACTTGACCAAAATGTATTGTTTAAAAAAAACACGTATTTTTTAATACACTTCTACTAAAGGAAGCCTGTGGCAAGTAATGGTGAGATTCTGCTCACCTAATATTAACTGTCTAAAATTTTAGCATCTGATCTAAGCAAATAGTCTATGATCCTTTCATAAGCAAAGGTTGAATAGTTTGATTCCAGCCCAGAATGACAAATCTCATTTTGAGAAAGATGTCTGTTTCCAGGTAGACAAAAATTTACTGACATTTTTTTCTAATAATGGACTATCCGTAGCTTAAATGACTAGCTTAAATTAGATGATTAATTATGATGGTGCAAACTTGTCATGGGTTAGGGCTGGGCCAGCCACTAAATCCTGGACAGACACTCTCTGGGCCGGCCACTAAATCCTGGACAGACACTCTCTATTAACCCCTCTCCCCTCCCCAGAAGGGAAGAGAAAAGAGAATAAGGGAGAGAGAGTTTACAGATTGGAAAAGAAAACTAACAGGTTTAATGAAACAATACTACTAATACTACAGGATAATATTGTAAATAGGAAAAATAATGAAATATATACAGATATGTACAAATATACACAAAACCAATATAAAATCCTCCCCTCACCCTCCCCCCAATGACATATATGTCACCAGAGGCTCTGCAGAGCCAGGCACTGGAAAAGTCCCAGACCAAACTCGACAGTAGGTGGGAGCAGGATGCAGAACACAAATCAGGATCAGAGGCAGATTCTGCAGGATTCTGCTCAGGCCTTGGTCTCTGCAGGATCGAGATGGACGGAAGGGTCCGAGATGGAAGGGCTCCAAGATGGAAGAAGGGTGAAAAGGGAATGAGACCCTCGTGATCTCTTGGTTTTTATACTGAGTATGACGTATGTGGGATGGAATACCTCGTTGGGCCGTTTTGAGTCCGTTTCCCCCTCCGTAGGTGCAGACACAGAACCCATGATGAGACAACTGACCTTGAGCATATCTTCTAGCAGCGCTGTTTGGGAAAAACATGCTGCCAGTTTTCAGCAAGTTCAGTCACTTAAAAGAGACTGAGCTGAAAAGTAAAATCACTAAATAGAAAATTAGTTCTATTTAGCTCAAACCAGGACAAAACTCAATGAAATAAATTACTCATGAGAGGTTTGTTCAGTTTCAATGATATAGAAAGGCATACAAGAATATTGCAGCACTATTTACAATGGGACTCTTAGTTGTGAAAATTAATACATTTGGACCAAAGCAGAACTTCTGAAAACGTCTGAATACTTTGGTTTTGTTGTATACCATCTTTTCTTTTTATGAGTAATTCCATCTTAGAGTCTCTATCTATGTATATCACACATTTTAGCAATGTGTTATTAAGAAGTTTCTCATTTTAATTATATGTATATATATTACCAATACCTTTTTTTTGCTTGTTCAGGAGTCAGGATTCATTAATAACTATGGTTATGAACATGATTATTACATTAGAAACAGGTCTTGGAAATTTTAAAATGCAATTTAATGCATTCATTGAAATTTTTTGGCTCTTATCTTCAAAAATAAGGATAGTCTCTTGAAGAAATGCATGCAAGGTTTAGCCCACAATCTATTGCCCAAAAATTTCATGTAAATAGTTTCACTTTACTCACTGGATCAACTTTCTCTGAGACCGTAGTAAAACAAGTCGAAGCATGGGGTGGATTTTTTTGATAGGATGTGAGGGACATGTTAATTTGGTCTCAAAATTACTGTTTGCTGAGTGTGATATTGTAAACATATCTGGGCAGCTACCTTGCAGCTAGCTCTTTGTGCCCTGCTATGCTGTTAACAGTATTTGGGCTAATTAGGACTAACTCAGATATGTCTGTGTGAGTTGAAATGATTCCCAGTCTGCTTGCTGTGGAGGATAAAATCACTTGTAAGTTCTGGAACATGAATATTTGTGTCTGATGTTTTACAAAATGTGATACCCTTGAGCTTTGTCATATGGGACCGACATGAAAAGATTACTAATGTGCATGATACCAAGTAGAAGTGAAGTGACTGGAAATATGCCTATTATTATTGAGAATGAGCCATAGAAATACACAGCATTCTGCTACAAATTGAAGGGTACAGATCTCATCACTGTTGCTGTAGCTTTCCTGTATACTTCAAAAAGCAGTTTGCAAAAAGATGCACACAGAAAGGAAGATAATTTACCACCTGAGCAAGTTTAGATATAAAGGATTAAAAGTTCAGGTGAAGGTAGGCATAAATGGTGGGAAAGCTCCAAACGCTTGAAAAGCAGCGCAACTACTTAGGCCACTTTCATAAGTATTTTACTTTACTTATTGGGAAACTGACTGAAACACTGTAAAACCTGTTGGAAGAACAACATATACTTACTTTTAGATGTTGTCAGTTGCTGCTGACATTGCCTATGAATCTCTCTTTTGTTAGACCCATAGTTATACTCAGATACAGGGTATTTTTTCTGACGCGTGCTAGCCATTATTTCATTATTCTTTATTTCCCTGTTTCAAAGGTTGAGGGTTTTGAAGAAGTGGTGTGTGTGGATTTATTGCTAATCTCACATATATATTTTCCCGAATTAGAAAATAATTGATGAAAAGTACAGACACTTTCTTCTATTTAGTTTCCAGGTGTTGGTTTTGAATTCTAGATTGCATGTCTTTTATTAATATAGAATTTCTTCTCTGAAGAAGTAGCACTTTCAGAATTAATGCTCAATGATACAGCTCAGTAAATTAATCCGTTATTACAACACGCTTCTTATTCAGATGCTTACTTGGACGTTGTTCTGAGACATGTATTTTACCACTGTTTACAAGGCGGTAAGGTTCTTTTCTATGAGTGTAAGTCTGTATTTAATTATTTTCCAAACCAAATTAAAGCAATTCATCCTGGTATCATGTTCATTGAGATCAAGATTATTTATTATTAATATAGTGTTTTCTTCAACAAAATGATATTTTATTATTAATATAATCATAAATAAATAATGTATATCTTTTATATCATTAATGACATAGGACAAATATGCTTTCACTTGATTGCAGATGTGCTGCTGTGCAAATGTCAGTGTGATAGAGAGCATTTACTTTATGCCATTTTCTGTAGTTTTAATTAAGCAATGAAATAAGACATCCAAAATAATTACATACTGTTTCCTGGTTGAAGAATACAAAGCTAAAGCCTATGTAAACATAAAGAGTGCTAGAAAAATAAAACTGACACTTTCCTGCTTAACCTAGAATAACTTTAAGTATTTCAAAATATTAGCATCAGCAACATTCCGATTGTATTAACAAATTTTAATTAAAGATGAGCTGATACGTAAAGTTGTGGGTCCCAACATGTGGGAACCAGTATATGCCCTACCTTGATAACTACTCGTTTAACTTACAGCATTGAACTGCATAACACTGCCTAGTTTTGGACACAGATTTAGGTAAAATAAATAAATATTAACAATTGTTTAAAAAACCTTATTTTCTAAAACAGTAATTAAGTTTCTATAACCAGCCCTTCTGCTGGTTATAGAAGTCTTCAGTTTTCACTCAGCAGCCTCCAAATCTATTTCTGGAGATATGTATTTTCCTTCTAGAGCTGAAATATATTGAAGAAAGGCAACACAAGATGAAGCTGCAGCAGCTTATGCGTAACCTGGCAGCTATAACACTCACCTTGGAAGAAACTCAGGGCTTCTGGTCCACATCCTCGCCATTTTTGTTTGTTGCATAAACAAGGTTTTTCCCCGGCATGCTGAGCCATATCAGAGCTGAGCCAGGCTCTTTTGTTTTCTTCACCCTTTATCTTGTCTACTAAAGTCCTCTCTGCATAGTGCTCTGATTTTCAACAAGAGTGGTCTGTGACCTTACCTAGACCTCTAACAGGCTGGCCTGAGCAAAGTAAACCTAACTAAACTTCACAGACAGTATTAGTTTCTGGCATGACACCTCCATGTCATTATCAAGCATCCTTCTCATTAATTCTCTACCCACGTATGTGATCTGTTACAAAGGTTTTTGTGATTGTTACACTTTTGTAATAACATAAAAACTACTGTATCACAGGAGATAAAACGAAATCTAATCACTGGATGAAATCACGAATTTAATACTGCCATCCCAATTATAGCATGCTGCAGAAGCTTGAACCAGTCAATTTGTTTCTCGTGTTACAAAATGTATAGGACTGAGAAAGAGAGAGAAATATGATCTTTACTTTCAAAATAAAAAAACAGAAAGCAAAACAGAAGCAAATAAAGATATATTTTAATTAAGCTTTTTTGAAATTACTGCTTTCTTTCAGGTTCTTAGAGCTTGGAAAACAGATAATTTTCCAGAATACAGAATAGGAGTATTTATTCTGTAGGTATTCTGCATCTGCAGACAACGGGGTAATGAGAGAGAGAAATGCAGAGGATATAGAAGTGGGAGCTCCCCTTTTAGCACTGAACCTTACTGTAGTGGTTGACATTAACAGAAGCTTTTCTGTATTCCTCCTCTCTCCTCTTCATTCTTCTTGGGCATTTCTGTACTCTTGAGTATCAGCGTAGTGTGAGAATTTTGAATATGAGAATCTATAGATTGTTCACTACCTTGCTTCTGTCATCACTGATCAGCGCAATGCCATATTATATAGAAAATGTCTGCATCTTCATAAAGTGCAACTGGAGCAAACATTTGCTATAACAATGGAGCAGAAAAGAAAACTTCTCAAACAAGGGCAAAAGTGATCTCAACTTGACCTGATTGTTTGTACATCTGGAAGATTTTGTACCAGTCTCAGTGTTTTTTTGTAGTTTGTTCCCAGTCTGCGTGGAGCATAAAGTACTTTGAATATTTTTGTAATCCTTTGGAGCTTTCTGATTTAGGTAACTATGTGTAGTATACTTGTTAGGATTCTACTGCAATCTGAAACCAATCCCCAAGTTCCTATCAGCTGAGACACAGAGAACAGTTTTTGCTCTTAGATCACTCAGTCATTCAGTTCATGGATTTAGCTTGGATATTTCATATCCCCAGTCACTCTCCTAAATTCTGGGCAATGATATATCTCTTACAGCCTGAATGGAAAAGTCTTCCTGCCAGCAGAACTATACAATATTAATAACCTATGTTCTCCTGTAGTCCTAATGTAGAAGTTTCTGTTTTCCTGTAATCATTTGGGAGATCTAGATTAAAAGAAGGTTTTTATTGTAAAACTAAAGGAAAAAAAAATTAGATACTTGGGGGACTAACCAGAGGTTCTCTGGAATGCAGAAAGGCAAAGTTTAGGAGGCAAGTCTATTTTGTTTCATACAGTTTGACCTAAATCTGTGATCTAGACCTAGTCTTATAGACATTATGCTTTCTATCAGCCTTCCTAGATGCAAAATGAGCCAGGGATAAAATTCCTAACTGAATTTATGCCACTAGTATTGGGTACTCTTTGCATTTAGTTGATACAATTTTTGGTACAGATAGCCCTACATCAAACAAGATGTTCAGTAAATTAGAATTTTCTACTTTCTGACCTTAGTTTTGTGCTTATGATTACTTTTAAGATTTTCCCAGTATCTTTCCCAGACTGTGTTTAAAGTGCACAATATGTTTTATTTGTCAGTTCCATTTATTTTATTTGTAGATCCTTTGGCATACTGAGTGACTGTATAATAACACACTAGGGCTAGCACTGCCTGCCCTCCGGTGGTATGCTAAAATCTTCACTGAAATCTTATGATTATTTGCCAAACCATCACCATAATTGTCCCATCTGCATTCATTTCTTTCCAGTTATAAGCATCTTTCCCCTTAGTCCTCTCCTCTTTCTCTAGTCTCCAAGGCCTCAGGCAAGTCACTTGCCCTCTCTGCTAACGCTTCTCCATCTGTGAAATGGGAGTAATCTGGGTTGTTGGAAGATTAATTAGTGAATTAATATTTGTGAAGCACTTGAAAGATGAGAAGCACTAGATAAAGGCTAAGTAGTGTAATTATTATCCTCAGAAGTGCCTTCATGAATAGGGGCAAAAAAGATACAGAGTTTCTGCAAACTGATTAATAATCAGTATAAAAGGTTCTGGAGACAGCTGAACTCAGGCTAGTTGGCTATGCTTGTAAAGAGACAAATTAACATGAATGAATACGTAGCATTTACATTTCTTACTCATAATTTTTAACAGACAATGTTAATATTACATATTTTCACATCAGTCATGAATCACAATGTGCAAATATGAGAGAAAATGCAACTCTATGAAGTTTGGAAGTGAGTCCTATACCTTCCAGCTTCCAGCTCTTCTACTCTCACTCCATATATGTGACTGTCTTTTAAACATGCTACTTATACAGATGCAAATGGAACTGAGAAAGTAATTGAGAATAAATATTTTAAGGTAATATTCTACAGTCTCAACTTTGTATTGTGATTATAAAACCATCTTTTCCATCCTCACTCCAAAAGGGAGGTAATTTCCTAGTGCTGTAATTAAGCCATCTTTCATTCCTCAGCATTCAGAAAAAGGGGAAAGAGAGGCTAATGGCCCAAAATGAGTATGATCACATAATGATACTTCCTGTCCAGAAAAGATATAATTATTAACCTGAACAATTATTTTTTTTTACATATTGTGTGATTCATCTTTCTTCTGTGGCTAGAGAATCCTACTCAGTTTAAGCACTGGAGGCCAAATTGTACTACTTAGCCAACTGTTTCAAACCATGTCTCAAAACAAGAAAGGCAGAAGGATACTTTTCCTTTTAAGACTGCCAAAAAAGAGAACAAGAACACAAGGAAGAAGGAACATGAAGAGAGATGGGGAAAATAATCCTTGGAGAAGAAAGATAGAAAGTGCTGCTTGCACTGGAATTGTGTAAGAAGAAACATTAATAAGGAATGAGTAAGTGAAAAGAGAGTTGATTAAGGTAAGGAACAGTATGTTTCATATGCCTAAAGAACAAGTACATAGAAATAACTTGAAGAGACAAGAAGCAGATTTTTTAAAGAAAGTTTTTCAAAAAAAACCCAAACAACAAAAATAAACAAAGAAACCCCACAAGAAAACCAAACCGATTAAAATATAATTGAAATGAATAAACTGAATTAACAGCAGCATCATGTAAGGAAAAACAGTCAAGGGTAAAATTAAAAATAAACAACAAAGCAGAACAAACAAAAAAAAAAGAAACAAAACCAAATTCCCCAAAGTTAGAAGACTAAAAACAAGTCAAAGACATGCAAATTAGGATTGCTGGAAAGTTTTATTTAAATAGTGTTTATATTTCTTTCTTTATTTTTCTGAGCTCTTCCACAAACCATTAATGTCTGAACAATTTCAGAAAGAGATGTTGTCACCTCCAAAGATCTGATATTCTCTAGGTAATATAAAAGCCCTGTGATTCCCCTGAAAAATGGACAGATATGATGGTTTATGACACAAAAAATGTGACCCTTAAAGTGTGTTAGATTTATAGTATTAGTCTGAGTAAGTAGCAGAGCAGGCTTCAGCTATAAAAATGCCAAGGAGAATCCCAAGTCTAAATTGCAGTTCAGTTTTGTCCCCTTCAAGGGGACAAGCAGCCACTTCTTATTCAGACAGATGGGAACATGGAGGCTAATGGATAGGTATAAGATATTTATGTGGTTACAAGCAGTATATTGCTTCCCTGCACACTGCTTTCTGCACTATCCTCTCTCACCTATCTCTGCATGCTAAGGCAAGTAGATGGCAAAAGGGAGTGAGCAGACACCGATTTTACTGGGAAGTTGTAAATTGCTGCTGAGACAGGTCATACCACAAATCACACTGTTCCTGTCACCTGAACAAGAAGGATGTGAGGGAGGAATTGTACTTTAGAAGGGATGTCCCTGAGTCATTCTGTCTCCTACACCGCTCCTGTGGAGCAACTTGCAAGGCACTCTTGTTTTTGCTGTTATGCCTAAAGGAGGTCTATAGCCCTCAGGATAAAAGGAGACCCTGACCAGAAATTACATTTTGCTACTTCTTGGTTACAGCTGTGTAACTCATTTTCAGTCTAAGTGTACAGGTGTACTGCTGACAGAAATTTTCAGCAGAGATAAACTAACTTCAGATGTAAAATTTCCTGTCCTGTAGAGTACATTCTAGTAGTCCTGAGGTTCTCAGTTAATACAGAAAGACATACCAGACAGACTGAACAGAATTTAAATTTCATATTTTAAGAAAATTGCCCTTATAGGACATACCTGTAAATAACTAGTATTGCAGGCATGTATCATATTTAAATAATTGTTCATTCTATTCCTTTCTTTATAATTATGGGCAATTCTAATTCATTTGGTGCCTGAACATGAACTATATTCCTCTGTGATACACAGTATATTTTTCTCAGATGGCAGTAAAACTGAAGAGGCATAATCAAAACAGTGGTGCCCTGTTTCCATCTCACATCTTTCTCCCTTTCTTTCCCTTTTCTTTTTACCAGATCTGAATAAATCCTTGAAACTATGGTCTTTTCATGTTTCCTTTCACCCAAGGCTCTGTACCTTCTCTACCTCTAAGTCCCCTACTCTTGGGAAGAATATTATTATTTAATAACTTTCAGAACTGAATCAAGGAGTACTTAGTCACCACCAGCCTTCCCACTATCATGCTTTTAGAACTGTTCTACTGTGGTGCTAGGACGCTCCAAAACTTGCCTTTTTTTCTTTATGAATTTTGTGAACTTCAATCCAGGGTTACCTGTGCCTCCTAAATATTTCCAATATTGCATGGATGCCTCCAAGGAAATAGAGAACACTAACATTGAAATGTCTTAGTCTACCACCCTGGCTTAATAAAAGTGCACAATGAAGCTCAAACTGTAAATTGCATAACATAATCAGACATGTCTTGAAGCAATGTGCTGTACTACTTTCCTTATCTTTGGAAATTTGGCCTAAGAAAAAGAATGGTTTTATTATTATTACTGCTAAACTAGGAGTGAGAACAGTGGTCAGATAAGAGCAAGAGCGCTTTGGGTTTATCTGAGTCCCCAGAGCTACCAGAAGGAGAAACACAATGAAGTGGGCAGTTTTCTACTGGGTATGGCTAGGATTTAGTTGTTTCCTTCCATTCAGGTCACATTTTTACCTTAATATCAAGAATCTGTTGAACAAGGCATTGAAATAAAGTGTTGCATGTTCAACATTACACTTTTGTTAGATGCAAACAAGTTTCCTGTGTTGTACTCAATGTGTCCAGAAAAGTTTGGAAAGAGAAATGATCCTGATAAAAAAATAATATTGGATGAGGTTGCAGGAAAGTTGATCTTTGAAACTGGGTGCAATATTCAGTGATGACAAATTACATTGCTTTTACAGGAGATTTCACTAATTTATAAATCTGCTGTACAGTTCCATTGAAATCAATGCAGCTGTGCTGATGTAAGCCAGATGAGAATTTAGAGTTGAATCTGCTCAGCTTGTGCTTTTGAAATTAATGAGTATAAGAGTAAAATTTCAGGGCTAAAATGCATGGCAATTGTCAGGTATTACTGAGAGTTATGTAGTCTGGTTGCCCCTGGCTGCCAGGGGAAAAAATTGTTTCCAAAATGATGAAAATCTGATGGTTGTGAAAGTTTAAAAGGTTCAAATGGTTTTATTTTTCTTCAAAGCATTTTAAATGTGTTTAAGTGGTTTTTTTATTTATATGTTTTTCTCTGGAGAGATGAAGGATAAAGATGGTTTTACTCAATCTCTTCTATAAAGTCTTTTATTCTTCTGGTTCTGCTGCTATGCTGGAGTATTCCCACATCTGATTTCTAGTTACCATTTTTTCAGCCAATTGAAGCAGACAATACCTCTTTTTGTTAACTGCTTATTAAAAAAGAAGAAATTACTGAGCAAATTGACACTCTCAAAACATCTTTTTCATAGTAAAGTGTCCTTTTAACTGTAGAAAAGGGATAATTCTGTATGTTGAAACTACAGGTATAGACACTATTCACTTCTATTTCATTGAGTTCCTGTTCATCAGCAGAGCTGAGGGAACCAATGGTATGCATGATTTGGGAAAGTGGGAAAGTTGTGACTATCTTAGCATACAGGGGATTCCATCACTTTTCTTACTGTTTTTCTATGGCCTTTTATTCTGTACTGAATTTACACTGATGCATGGTGAAGATCTTTACATTGATATTAAAAAACTTACATTAGCATAGTTTTCTGTATTTTATTTTGGCAAATCAGTCTATTCAGATGACCAATTTGGGAAATACAGCTCTTTTAAAAAATACCATTCATCTGTTAAAATATACCCTAAGCCAACTTTATTATTATTTTAGTGTAGCATGCATATCTAATGACCTTTGACAGTAAAAATACCATAGCCCATGCAATGATACTGTAACGGTCTTCTACATTTTACTAATAAATTATATCAGTTGGTAAAAGATATTTTCCCATTATTAGTAACTTGTTTTGCCTGTGAGTAGTATTTTTATTTTTCATTGAGGAACAGTCATGAAACAAGGACATTTTTCTTGTGTGCAAATCCTGTTGCAATTTCAAAATTTTCTCACACATGTATATTTTAATTCTTTGCTACATTCATGACCTGTGTCAGTGAATTTAAAAAGTTAATTACAGATTGCATAGAATTTTTTTTTCTGGTTTAATGTACTGCCCTCTTTGTATAAGAACGATGAGTTAAGAGGAGGGTTGGTTTTTTTAGAATTTTAGATTTTTCTTCTAAGTTATTATGTTATCTTCTATTGACGACATATTATTTTTCTGATCTTGCACTGAACAGCCTCTGTCCATTTATTTATTTGACTGATAGGAATGGAATTAAAAATTTTAAGAATTGGGAATAGGACCCAAGACAGCTGACTTCACTTGTGTTATTGAGACTGCAGAAAGATTTATGAGTGATTCAAATTATTGTTTCCTTTTGTTAACACTGAATTTAGAATGCCATTTTCTTACCCAATTGTCTGAGTCAACAGTAAATCCCATTGGTTTCTGCAGAAACTTAAGGTAACTGTTTTTACTTTAGGCTTCCATTCCTTTTCTGGACCCACTGTTTTCTTTTTCAGACCTTTACTTGCAGTAAGCAACAATTAAAATGATTCAGTTATGTACTATGAACTGATGATGTTGACTTTTAAACCTTAAAAAGACAATCAGAACATTAAGTGAGAGGGATTAT
>NW_010182224.1:0-3489 GCF_000695765.1 Mesitornis unicolor | reverse complement strand
TAGATATATAGATATATAAGGTCTGTTCCTGCTGCCGGGAACAGGTGAGATTGCCCCAGCCTGGGGAGTTTCCACTAAAAGAGGTGAGCAGCAGTTACAGTCTGTACCTGAGCAGAGACACTCAAGAGCTGTACGTGCCAGACTGTCCCCAAAATGATTGTGTAAAGATAGCCCAGTACATTCAGTCGGCTGTTAAGGCAGATTCAGTTCCAGTTCCTCCATTCTTTCAAATATTTTGAAATTGGAGTTATTACGGCAGATCCAGTGAGCCTTCCTCCGTCCTTCTAAAGCTTTTGAAATTGCATGTCTATTTATGTTCTTTTAGAGGACACCTGCACGCAACCATGTGTAAGGTATTTATAAATGGAAGCTACAAGGTGAAAACACGGTGTGTCTGTGTTGAATGTGGAAATGAAAACCCACTGACAGAAGAGATCACTAAAGCCAGGGAGAAAAAAATCACACAAAACTATTATAACAGAGCAAGAATCACCAAGAGTTTACCCAAGCTCAAGCAGAGATCAAACCTTTAAGGCCTGGAATAATCTGGTTAACTGTTCTGGGGTACTTTTTCTTCCCTTTCCTCACATGTACATGTGAGATGCTGAGCTTTCAAGTCCCTTCTAACCCAAGCCAAGATGTGAGTCTCTGATTCCACGGTCAAAATGCTATGTGAAAAGATAGCATTTTCTCCTCTTTGCTTTTCTTTCTCTGTTTGAAAGTAAGAGTTCTTTTATGTATGTCCTCACATCAGTTTTTTGAGACTGCTTCCCTGCAACTATGAGGTAAAATTTAAAAAAAAAAATTAAAAATAGATTTATTTTTTAATCACATTTATCCAGAAAAAAAAATAATTGCATGAACTTGGAGATAAAACCAGTGGAGTTGGTGACAGTCTTGGTTTTATAAAGTCCCTGTCACCATGGACCCTTCATCCTGACAGAGAGCAAAACACTGAAAGGATTGATAAGAAGGGGTGGTTGTAGGGCAGAGAGGTTCTCCTGCCCCTCTGCTCTGCCCTGCTCACACCACAGCTGCAATCTTGTGTCCAGTGCTGGGCCCTCAGCTCCAGAAGGACAGGAACTGCTTGAAAGAGTCCAGCAGGGCCACAAAGATGAGGTGCAGATACGGCACCCATGGTGAGACAGTGACCTTGCCATGTTTCCTTACCATACAAGCACTATCACTTGCAGAAGTGAACACTGTGGAGCATCTCCTGCTGAGGAGCGGCTGAGGGAGCTGGGGCTCTTGAGCTTGGAGCAGAGGAGACTGAGGGGTGCCCTCATTCCTGGGGATCCATTGGGAAAGGGCAGTGTCAGGAGGAAGGAGCCAGGCTCTGCTGTGGGATGGCCAATGCCAGGACAAGGGGCAATGGTCCCAAGCTGGAGCACAGGAGGTTCCAGCTGAAGATGAGGCCAAAGTTTGTGAGTGTGAGGGTTCTGGAGCATGGCCCAGGCTGCCCAGAGAGGTTGTGGAGTCTCCTTGTGTGGAGACACCCAAAGCCCTGGCCGTGTTCCTGTGTGACTGCTCTGGTGATCCTGCTCTGGGGGGGTTGCACTGGGGGAGCTTTCCAGGTCCCTTCCAGTTCCTGCCATCCTGGGATTCTCTGATTTGAATATGCTGGAGATCTGCTGAGTGAACACAATCATAATTTTCTTTTCTCCAGTAGATTTTTCATGCTGACATGAAAAAAAATTAATTTCTCCCTCTCTTGAAGATTTCTTTGAATGCCAACAATTCTTCTCCAAGGGCAGGTGCTGTGGTGCTCCTCCTTAGCACGTCTCACCAAGGACCAGCACTCTTTGGTGGTGGTGGCCATCTGAATGGAGCATCTCCTCCCCAGCTGCCCGTGAGAGGGGAGCTTGGACCTGCTGGTGGGGACTGGACCCTCAATCTCTGTCCCTGTCACAGGCTAAGGATGTGGCACCACAGCACGGTTTGGGCGGGAAGGGACCTAAAATCCCCCCCAGTCCAACCCTTGCCATGAGGAGACACCCACATCTTCCCTGTGCCAGGGCCTCACGCCCCTCACAGTGAAGAATTTCTTCCTCATATCCAATCTAAATCTCCTCTCTTCCCATTTGAAGACACCACCCCTCATCCTATTGCCCCACGCCCTTGTAAAAAGTCCCTCTCCACCTTTCCTGTGGTCCCTTCAGGTCCTGAAAAGTTGTGTCCCAGCAAAGAACGTGAGGTGCACTACCAGGTTGACTTCACGAGAGTTTTGCTGTTGTTTGCTGAGATGGCAGGAAAGCTCGGCTGATTTTCCACCGGTCCTAACCCTGCTCTGCTGTGAGCACACTTTGCTCCGCTAATGGTTACGCAGCAAAAACTCCCATCGTCGCTGCCATAGCAACTGAACAATTTGTTTCACTTGACCCAATAAAAAACCATCCATTAGTTTTATTTACACGTGCCCTGGCTATCCTGTCAACCTACTAAAGAATGACCCACCTTGGTGAGAAAGGCACCATTTGATAGGAGCAGAGCAACAGCTGCCTTGGAGAACGATTAAAGAAGGGCAGAAGTAGAAACTGTGCTAGGTAGACAATTGGGATGACCTTGTGAGACTGGTGAATGGGCTCTTAATCTCTTTTGATGCCCGTTGAAGCAGCATGGAAGTGTTCGATGATGGTGCCCAGGTTCTGCTGTGCCCCTAATAGGCCGTCTGAGGTAGTGAAGGCCTGGAGAAGGCCTTCTGTGCTGCCCTTGTTGTGGCAGTGCTTCCTCAGGTGCAGAAGCCTCGTTTGCTCCTTGGCCTTCTCTTCCTGATGTTGACAAGGCACTAGCATTGACATTTCAGAGGACAGGTGATAAATAGAAATTAATAAATAAACCAGTTCCTCAAATGATGCAGGTTAAGGTATCCCCACTGAAGATTTTTATCACGTGAAAAACTTCACGTGCTTTATAGAGTAAGAAATAGCACAGTACTGCATAGAAAAGCCTTTGCTATGTTCAGAAGGAAATGTTACTGCAATTCCAGTTTCCTGCACGTGGGACAGCACAATGACAGCAGAAAAATGAGAGGCTGCCATTACCAAATTTTAGATGAGAAATTAGTACCTCAGATGTGAAACTTCAGGAGACCGAAACGATTTGACGGAGACTTACATGTGCAACAGGCCATGGACAGGGCGAAAGAACGAGATTTCATCCCCGTGGCATGACCCATGTGTTATGTGGGGATCTCCTCATCAACAATTGTGCTCTTGCAGCACAAGCAGACGGTTTCACTGAAACGGCCAAAATGCAAGCCGTGGGTATTTAAAACATAGTTTAGTATCAAAAGGTGCTGTCTGTGAGTTTATTTCTCATTGTATTCTGGGTGGAAACTGTGATTATCAGTCCCGAAGGACTCACGGGTCCATGTAAGCACCACGACCCTCTGGCTTGAGAGAGAACGGGCATAACACAGCATGGACACAAACAACACTGACACAAAATGGCACAGACACAACACAGCATGGACACAACATGGACACAACA
>NW_010182223.1:0-9260 GCF_000695765.1 Mesitornis unicolor | reverse complement strand
AACTCCTAATATTCTGTGATTCTGTGAACCCTAATAAAATCTGTAAGAAAATGATTAAGAATAAAGTTAATGACAAAAAGGTAGGTTTCTCCTAGGAGGAATTTTAACAAAAGTAGTGGTTTGTTGATTGCACACAGTATAAAAAAACTAGAATGGTTGCTCCATACTGGGATTTATTTCATGAAATTAAATATATGGAGGAGGCTGGAATGCCTTTATGCACTGTGTCACACACACATAGGTAAAATTACATGTTCTGAAAAGGGCTGTGGTACCTATTTTGCAACTGTAAAAGCTTTTAGATATCAAACACAGTGTTCTACTACATACTGGCACCATCTGAGGTGTTAGGTTTAATCCAGGGCTTTTTTGGTGCCATTGAAGATTCAAACGGTTTGAAGAACAGAAATTATAAGCTTCATTTCTGGCAGAAGCCAGTATATCCTCTTCCAGAGCAACTGATGTATCTTTTAATACCTCTGTGGGAGACTTTATGGTGGTGCATATTAGCATCAACATATTTAAGGTTGCATCAGTGTTTCCATTACAAACTCCTATTTTAGAGTGTTTTATAACTCAGCTGTAAACATGTGACCCTTGGCAGAGACAGACACAACTCATGTGTTTCTACACCAGGATGTTAAAAAGTGTGCACGCACACAATATATGAGCAATTGTGTGATCTTAGTGTTTAATGCAGTTCTGTAGCCCAAAATTATCTAAATCAAAAGAATAATTAATCTTCAACCTCTCATGTAGCTCTTTAATTTCACTGCTTTCCTGTTGTAGCCTGTCAAACCGTAAAAGCAACTACCATGTAACTACTGTTATACCGTACCCACTTCTCGGAGGGTTGTAATTTTACTGCCATGGGAGTTTCACCTCAAGAGAGAGCCTCCCACATCGTCATCCATGCTCATTTCTGCAACAGGCTCATAATGAGCTATTTGGTAAACAAGCAGCAGCCTGAAAAACTTCTTTAGCAGGTGCTTACAAAGGCTGCCTTTAAATAGGAGGTTTTTTTAAAACACCGGGCTGCAAAGAGCTTTGATACATTTGCAAAACATCAGTGAGTGGAACAGAGCTGCCAAGAAGCAATTTGTTTAAGCTTTATTTTTCATTTATGTTCTTTTTATTTTAAGTTGTTAAAAAGAAAACAAGGGAAATTAAATTAAAAGCTTCTTCATTTAAGAAAGCCTGGCTGTTCCCTCTCTAGCACACTCCCCCATGTCCATCTCTGAATCTTCCAGGAGCGCTCTGTCTCCCATGGGTGTCTCCAGACAGAGTAGGATGGACCCATCCTGGGACCACTGGAGCTCTGCAGAGTTCTCTGGGTTGAGGTGGGGTCACCCCCGGCAGCTCTGGGCAGACGACCCAAGGACAATGTACTTCACACAGACGGCCTGGCTCCCACCCCCTGCTGAAGGAACCGGCTTTGCACAATGCTGCGCTTCAAAGACCTCTTTAGCGTGGTGCTTTAAGGGACTGGGAAGCAGCCCTGACCTTGCAGGGACTATTTGCACACAGAAACTCAGCTGTCTGCTCCCGTATTTTGCTAATCCAGAGACCTAAATCAATGAGACTGTTCTGGACTTACCTCTGGTCCTCATGTTAGGGATCCCTGAGGTCTGCCGTGAGAACTGCTGCTTGCCCAGTACATAGCATAAGAATTTGGGGAGGGAGAAGCCAGATGTATTTAATTGTTTAGAACTACAGCTTTCAGAGACCTGTATCTTGTATGTGCTTTCTGTAGTGTCGCGAGGGCTCTGCAGTAGTGCCCCTGATCATGAAATAAATGTAGCAAGCTGAAAACCACCACTGTTTGGAAAAGCCAAACCCACTGAACAAGTCAAGGAATATTCTTCATAGCTGAAGTCCACAGTGCAGCAATTCAATAAGCAGTTTAATTTCTCACAATTCTTATGTACAGAAAATCACCAGAATTGCTGGCAAGTGGAAACATCTGCAAAAAGATGCTGCACGAAAGAGCCTTCACTTGAAACAAAAACACAAAGGCAGCAGTCACTCAGGGGATGGGATGGGATGTTCTAAGGAGGATCTGTGATTTCTCTGTCACATGCGCTGCACAGGGGTCACCATCTGCCCTAATTGTCACCATCGTTTGTCCGGTAAAGAAACATTTACTCCTAGGCAAAGAGGAAACAAGCAATTTATCCAGGGCTATCTATGCCCATGGTCAATCAAGCCATGTAGTTGTGGCCAAAATCAAATGTGTTGCCTGATTGCTTTGTCCCCCTTGCTGTCCTCTGGCCAGGCTACAGCACACCACTACAGGAATTACATGCAGCTAGAAATACTGAAGCTATGGCTAGCAAACCAGCCTATTCCATGCATTGGTCCACAAATGTTTCAACCAATGGCAATGCCTGAGGAAAAGCTTGGACCTGTGGTTAATAGCCATGTTTGGGCTTGGACACCCCCTTGTCCACACACCATGAGGTCACTCTGCGTTTGCCCCTACTGAACGTGCTCACCTGTACACGCACACTTCAACAGCAGCCAAGACAAAACACCTGTGAAATGACTGGCAAGTGCAGGCCCTGCGCTCAGCAGTTGCTAAAACTCAGGCTCCTGCTCAGAGCTATCAGTGCAGCTGCACTTCTTAAGCTAGAAAAGTCTTCTGTTATATTTCCCATCAGTAGAAAACAGAGACCCAGGACTGCTGTTGGTAACAGATAACCTTGACGCATTGTAAGTAATATGGAGCGAGCAATGAGATAGCACAAGGAGACTGCCAATGGGACAGGTGTGCCAGAAATGTATGCTGTTCTCCAGATCAGCAGGACAAACAGGTGCATAAACTAGCATTTTCAGACTGGGCTAAATAGAGTCAGTGCCATTTTAGTGCATTCAATTAGATTTCCCTCCCACACTCGTAAACTAAGCAGACCATCTGGGTACTAAACAACAGGCAACTAAGAGACCAAATCATCCTGCCTGGTTTGTCTGGACTTTCCTAGGAACGGAGAAATTGTGCCTTGGCAGTGTACATACTCAGTGATGTGCTCCAAACTCCTGTCAGTAGTCACTGTTTTCGTGACTTGATTCTTTCCAATGGAAGACCAAATGTTGGAAAATCTTTACCATTTAGAAAAATTTCTTCTTGTTAGCTTCTGGCTTTTATGGCCGGCATTTTCTGTGCAAGGAAATCAATGCTTACACAAAATGAATGACATCAAACTCTGAATAACATCGTATCACTTCCTCATGAGCCATGGCCACTTCTTCCTTAACCGAGAACAGCACATACAGGCCCTAATTATCTCAGAGAGGCAGGAACTAACTGGTATTTGAGGTTTCTAGACAAAACCAAACCAAGCCTGGCCAAACTGTATGTGCTACATTAAGGTAATACAGCCCAGCATGAAGAACATAGTGTAACACTGTATTATGTCTTGAGAGTGGGGAAAAGGAAAAAGGGAATTGCTGAGGTATGGAAAAAGCCCTGGATCATTGCAGATGAAGAATACAGTGAGAGCTGGGAAAATGCAGACTGTGAAACCAAAGCCATTGTGCTAGTGCAACAGTTTATCTTTCTTACATGGAGTAACCTTCCCTTAAAAGACTTGAGAGGTTCAGAGCAACTTGAAAAATCTGTGAGTACAGCCTCCCTCTACAATCACCTCTCTATAAGGAAATGAAGTTTCTTTTTCAGTATTTAGGTATAATCTCACACCATAATTTCCCAACATGCCTATTAGGCCTTTCAGTTGCCCATTATATGATTTAGACATAGTATATGAAAGACCTCTTAAATGTTTAAGCAGCAAGGAAGCAACACTGCTTATAACAGACTATCAAAATTCTTGTAGCACTTAAGTGTTTTTAATTTAGACCCTGGATTCTTGAGAATGGGTGGAGAAGCTCAGCTGTCAAAACTGAACGTCCTTAGACCTCACAGCATGACAGGAGTGGAGATGGCCTCCTCGAGGATGTAAAAATTGCAGTGTGCTGGAGAATAATGTGTGCGTTGGGACAGGCATTGTACTGACACAGAGGGGTGGTGAAGCAAAGACATCCCGAGTGGGCAGAGACTTCCCATGGTTACTGCTGCATCCACATCAAACATGTAAATCAGCCATCATGTGGTAGGGAAAAAGGGCTTTTAAACTTAGGAAAGAAAACACCTTCCAAAAATACCTTCTTACCCAGTCCTCCACCAAAACCAGCCAGAGAGGAGTGGTAGCTGTCACTGCACCGCCAGCAAGAGCTGCCTTTCACAGCTCCGTCTTCACGGTGAAGAAGGGAGACCCTGACTGTGAAGAAATTCTTCTTCAAGTACATTTGCTCCTTTCACTAAGAAGTTAGCAGGACAATCATGTCTTCCACTTTGGACAATATTTTGAGATATTTTTAGTTACCATGCTGACCCATTAAACACATTAAAGTGTCAATTAAAGACACAAAAGAAATCTTGTTTTCTTCAGAAACCACAATTTCCACTCATTTAAGTGAAAAACTGCTGTTAAGCATTATACAAATAGGCTCTTGCTGGTAAAGTTTTTCATGCCGTTTTCCTTGATGCAGCATTAGCCTCCTGAATTGGTTTGGTTGTGCTGCAAAGGTTTCTTATCCCACAGGCAAGATGGCCCCAGCAAGGCTGACCTTTGCCCCAGACCCCTCATTTTTAGAGGGGACAGAGGGCTTCAGCTATACCATTTATAATGTGTTTGGTAAGAGATGAGTTGTGGTCTGCCTGACTGTTTCCCTGTGCATTGGAAGTAGGCAATAAAGCAAGCATTACAAACAGTCATTGTGCTGTTTAGCGAGATTCAGGTCATTTGGAACTGGAGACCAAAAACCCCAAATGATTTTTCCTGCCCACTGACTGGGCAGAATTTGGCACTACTTCTTTCACCACTGTTGTTCTTATAACTCACAGGCTTCCCAAAAGTGTCTGCCAAGATCAGGCTTGATGTAATTCCAGCACCTTCACCAGAGGACTATTTAGCTTAATAATTATATGTTATAATCCTTAATCAGCCTTACCCATTTTTTGACTTTCCAGAATCCTTCTATGAACAGTGATTTGCTTTTGATTCCTAGGCCAAGACTCCTCTGTAGTCGGACAAGCAATTCCAAGGTCAGAGTGGTGGGAAGGCAGACAGCATCAGTTCTGCATGCCAGCTGTGGCTTAGGTCTCAGCTGACCAGCCCCTACAAGAAAAGGGACTGAATGGCTCATCCTTCTTATTTGCTGCTCCACAGAAACTGCAAAGGCCATGGACCACAATTACCAAGCAATAGTTCCATTGCTCATTTTACATCATTAGACCACAAGTGCATCAACTTCCAGGTGAAGATTTTTCCAAATTGAAATTACATAAAGACAAAAGCTAAAGAATAAGAAATTTATAACAATGAAATGCAGCTGGTGCAAAGCTCAGTGACAGACTACTCACTGGCTGACTCCAGGGGCAGTGGATGATAGTAGTACTTTTGAGTCGTAATTGCTCTCTCCAGCGAGAGCTACAGAAATGTCAAGGTTGGATTTAGAAATAACTTAGACTACATAGCTGAGGCATGTTAATAGAAATCTTTGAACCTATGACCTTGCAGATGTCTGCAAATACAGCAGGTGATGTAACTTTCTTTTTAAGGCAGGTTCTTTTTCTCAGAGTGTACAATGCTCTACTTCTACTAACTTTAGAGATTTTCCTGTAAGGATGGATCACAAATATTTTGGCTGACAGCCCAGGGTGTTAGCAGAGGCAAGACTCCCGTCTTCTTATGTGCAGTATGGTGTGTACCTTATACAGGGGAGAAAAATCCTAGTTGACTCTTCTTTCAAGTAAAGCTATCCCTGACACTTCATTGTCTGTCCAATTAAGAATCTTACAGAGCTTTTAATCTCATAGTCAAATGTAGTTTGTAACATGCTGTCATGGCCCTAAATCTCTACATTGACACAAGGCAAGGGTTGGAGATAAAAATTTGTGGTTTGTGCTTCTTTCTTCCCCATTTATTCTTGCAAAAAGTGTAATTTCAAGGGGACAAGCACTTAAAACAGTGGGAAAATGTTTGTCTAGGAACACTATTTCTAGCCAGAACTGCAGAGCAAGACTATACTTGAGGATATCATACTTCCCAATTCTGTAAAGGTATCAGCTATATTACTAGTTTTCCAAATTATATCCTGCATTAAAAGCAGATGAAGTACCAGGATTTTTGTTTTTAAAGCAGAAATAGAAGTCTGGGTGATTTTTTAGTAAAGATCCGTATTTCAATCAAATTGAAGGCATCTCAGTGCAATAAATGTACTTCTAGTGCAAATCCACTCTATGGAACTACAAATCTAAATTGGGATAACTCAGAAAGCAAAATTTCCCTCCATGTAAGCAGGACCCCAGTTTTGATGCACTTACATTACTTATACCCACTTATCTGAAAAACTTAATTGCTGCTAGACAAACCTGAAGGAAAACTGTAGCTCAAACTAATCTGACAACACTAAAGCATTATTGAAAAGTGACTTTCACAGAGACTTTTTTGAAAGCTTGCAGCTGGAAATTTTGTATAGATATGCAAAGAAAATGGAATGATAGACTATGGGTTTTCTGTAGAAGATAAATTTACTAATAGAAAGTACTCAGAGTAACTTTGATCCTGAAAAATACTAGGAACTCAATTTTACTTTCTGATAGTAAAAAAAAGCTCTCCAGAATTTCATCTGTACTGCAAGAATTCATGGTCATCCAAAGGACTGCACATATTAGCAGATTCACTATTTTGAAAGAGCTCCATCTCTTCTACTAGACAACCACATGAAGTAGTCCGAGTCTTCTTGCCGCAGCTTTAGTCTCAGAATATTAACCTGCAATTTCTCTCAATCAAATAAATCCCTTGTCATGTGTACGCAATCCAGGTTTAGCTCCACTGCCATAGCATTAAAAACAAAAGATTTTGAAAATAAGTATTCAAGGGAAGCATTCTTAGATTTCAGTTGCACCTTAAAGTCTGAGTCTCCCATATGTGCCTGCCTTTCCCTTTTTCATGCGGAAAAGTTGTGCAGTTTTCTCTAATGGGAAAACTGGATATGGAAATGAAGTAAGTGCTAACACACAAAAAGCTAAATGAAAAGTAATGTAGTTTGGGTAAGGAAAGTCCTTCTGGCTTCTGTTCTGGCAGAATGAACAAATCTGAAAACAATTGAAAACAATTTGAGACACTGACTAGGCTTCCTTGTTTCAGAAGTAATTACAGTATTTTGTTTTAGAAACTCTATTAGAAATATTAGATTGTTTTTCACCTAAAAAGCCCTCAGACTGTTTTGCATGGAATCCCATTCATGGATTCTTCCTACCTCCACAAAACAAGAGCAGTACATATCTAGACATGTCTGCTAAACAGACTGGCCAAGCTTCTGTTGGTTCTTGAGGCTTTTAATACAGTGTGAACAGCACCACTGCGCAGAAGAGATTTTACTCAGTCATGAAAACAAGCCAAACAAACTTCAATCAGTTCAGAAAGAATAAACCATTGTGCTTATCAAAAGCAGGGGAGAACCATCAGTTCTGCATTTAATTCTAAAGCCTGGTCTTCAAATAGGCTTCAGTTTTGCAATCTACATAATCCAGAGTACTGAATTATTTTGAAGAGGGGAGGAAAAAAAACCCCAAAAGCAAAATCCTATTACAGCCAAAAGAAAAAAAAAGCAAACCCTATTACAGAATGGAGTATCCCTCTCATTACTTACTGTTTCTGTAGCAGAAAATGAATCTAAGACAAAGTAAAGAAGCAAAAACGTATTGAGGATTCAATACTTGAGAGCGATAGAAGTTGCAAAAGATACAGAAGGTTAATACCATTAGGTCAGGACAACTCAGCTGTTAGCAAGGCTTGGTAAAGACTTGTATTTTTACATGACAAGTTGTACAAAGATTCAGAATTTTTCCTCCTTAATCTTCCAGTGACACAAGCCTCACAGTCAAAATTCTGATACACTGGCATCTCTCATAGCTGCTTGCTGCATGCGTATTCTCTTATCAGCTGAAGATACTAAAAAGAAAGTGAAGGTGTTCAGATCATGTAGTCAAACGTAACATCAGGTAACACTGGTAACATGGTGAAGCAGAAAGCTCCTCTTCAATTCTGCACCACGCCATATCCCATTCTTCACTGCAGGCTTGAAAACTCGTACACAGCTCCTACAAAGCAAGGACTCCAAAAAGGGAGAAATACTGGCTGTCAGCTGGTGACCAAGAACTCCATGCTGGGTGGAGTGAACTGCACTGCTCAAAATACAAAAAGTACTTTAGAAAAGCCAATCCAAGAGCAGCAAGAACTGTTCTTATATACATTCACAGCACATCTGAACTCCCCATGCCATCCAAATAATCCACTGAGTGGGAACACACTCCCACACATGCTGCCATCCCATCACGGTGGTATGTCAAAGATTACTGTTTGTTGTACAGATGACGTATCTTCAGTCACAGGCAGCATTTGGTCCCTCCTCTGATGCATGAGGTCATCTTCCACCACCAACTGTGAACACTGTCATTCCTCAGCAGATTTCTGAGGAACAAAATATTTCTTTCTTGGGCTTGGTGGTCATATTGCTTACCATCGTAAGACACCGAAGTTGCAAGCTGGGCATTTAAGATCTATGAACGATTTCTGCACAATACAACTGCAGTAACAGACACTATAAAGGAGGCAGAATCAACTTTCGAAAAACTAATTTTAATCAAAACAAAAAAATTGTTGATCATTAACAAGTTTATAAAACAGTGATTTAGTTACATAAATAAATTGATATCAGTGTATCAAATCTTAATTACTTTCAACTTCATGAACATGTTTACATGGGTGATGAAGTACAACCTTTTTACCTATTATAATAAATAAAATGTAGAGCATGAAATAGTTTTTCTAAACAAAAATACCTACAAACATACCTCTAGCATGTTCTCTAATGAAGGGAACAAGAGACACTGGACAACTTTTGCACCAAAACATAAAAACTGCTTTAAAAAGCACAAGGATACAGAACCATCAGCTAAAGTAAAGACACTATACTGTAACCAAAGTTGGTATTTAATAATATATTGAACAGTTTGGTAGTTAGATCTCCAGTTTGGTTATTTTAAAGCATTAAGACAAGGCAAGATAGAAGGCTGCTTCTGTCTGAGTAATTCTAGAGAAAATAAAATATATTAAAAAAACAAACTGAAAAGTAGAACAGTCATACCTACACAACTTTCTGTCCTGCACAAAGTCAAAATACCTATGCAGAAT
>NW_010182222.1:14844-15111 GCF_000695765.1 Mesitornis unicolor | reverse complement strand
AATAAAAAAATATATTTATATTTTCATACATTAATGAAAAAAAATTGCCTACTCCTTCAGCCTGAACAGCACAGAACGAGATAAGTACTTTTCCTTCTTAAAACTCCAGTTTTTATTTCTGAGGGAGGAGGAAAAGGAATTATTACTGAGGAAATAAAGTAGCTTTTGTGCAAGCAAATATATGCTTTTTTAATTTATATAAACTACTGTTTTAAACTTTGGATCTGAAGTTAACTTGAGTCACAAATTAGAACTGTCTCTTTCAAC
>NW_010182222.1:7151-14813 GCF_000695765.1 Mesitornis unicolor | reverse complement strand
CAGGGAGATTAATGCAGAGATCAAACCAACAAATACAAGCACTGTTATCAAGAAAAGACATGATCTATGAAAAACAGTTCATCTGACACTTCATTACAACTTGCTCAGTGCTTACCAGGTATGTGCCACTGTGAAACGCTGCTGTTTTGGTATGTTGCTATTTAAAAGCATCCTGCGCAAAAGCCTGGGAGAATTTCGAGGAGAAATAACTGGAGACAGCCGGGGAGAAGCAGATGAAGATTTCCTAGATGTCCTGGACTTTTCATGTTGCAATAAATTTTCCCTCAGGTTCTTCATAAGATCTTCATTTAGCCATGGATTCTGACAATGTGTGTTATCCACTTCAGGAACAGCCAAAGTGTCCGGACTTGTCTGATCAGCCATGTTTCTGAAGTATGTTTGTTATTAAGGTCTAATACAATTGAATACTGGCTTAACTGCTGAAAATATTTTCTTTCTAAATCAGTTCCCAAGAATCGTGCAGAACTCCAATTCCAGTTCAGGCTATTCTGTTTTCAACATGGTGTCGCCTGCCCTCAGTGACTCTCTATAGATAATGATCTACAAAGGAAAAAGCAAGCTAACTCCTCCACAGAAACCTATTAAACATTACCACTCCTCTCACAGCCCTGCTGCCAAAGATCACTTATTAGCTATCATAGCAAGTGAGCACAGGAGGAAGAAAGTGCTTTAGTACAGCCTTTGTCGAAGCTGTAAAGCTGCCTGTTAAACTATCGGAACTAATGTGCTGCAGCTGCTTGAGTGACTTCTGGTTACATATATAAAAAGTGCTGGAGGAGGGCTTAAACATCAGATGTGTGCTCATTTTGTTTGGTTATTCTTTCTGTTTGCTTACTCCTGAACCTTGAGGGAGGCTGAAAGGAAGAGGGATGGCTGAATAACATCTGTTTTTTCCAGGATCTACAGTATTTATCTTCATAGTCCTGATTTACAGATCAAGTTTACAAACTTTTACCTCTTAAGCTAACTAGCAAATGCTATAGTTAAGTAACGTAAAAGGATTTAGGTTCTGCCTTTTCCCTCTCCCCACCAACCTCCAAGTCAGTTTATCCCAAGGAGTTTTCAAATGCATTTAGGAAAGACTGATACTTCCCATACTACTATTCCTATAACAACAACAATCTTTTCAGTTATAATCTTACTTCCTGTTCACCCTACGGGAATAAACCATCACCATTTTGTGAGAGATTTCTTTTTTCATTTCAGAACATTGGTTTTATATAATTTTCTTGATGCAATATATTTTTCCATTTTTTGTAATTTTACAATCCAGCTTTCCTCTGTGAATAAGATATTCCTTTTGAAGCCCACACAGTGTCCAGGCTTTCAATGGGGTGAAGGGTGTTTGACTACAATTACACTACCATGTGTGAAAGACAAATACTGTTTTCTGTCTTGTGGCAAAATCAGAAATCCTGAAAAAGCTGCCTTCTGTCACAGTGAAGAGGAATCACCTCTGTACTTAGCACCAAAGACATAGTTTCTGATAAGGATTATAAAGAGAACATCATGATGCTGACAGAAGTGGGGCAGAACAGCAACTGAAATGTCAACTTACATCAAGAATGACATTGCTATCAGGTGTAAGCCCCATTATATAGACAAGTTTAACTGTACTGCGTCATATGTGAAATTTGATAACACTGTACTTACAAATTTAGTTCAATATTGAACAGCACCACAGAATGCAGAAAGCACTGTGCATTATGTTTTTGTGTAGTTTTCTAAAATTTTATAGAAGATTTAATTACAGTGTAAAAACTAGCACTGACCATGGCCTGCATGGATACACAAGGAGCTTCTGGATGAACTCAAACACAGAAAGGAAGCCTACAGAGGGTGGAAGAAGGACAGGTAGCCTGGCAGGAACACAGAGAAATTATCCAAGCAGCCAGTGATGAGGTAAGAAAAGATGAAGCCCACATAGGATTAAATCTGGCCAGGGACATCAAGGGCAACAAGAAAATCTTCTACAGGTACGTCAGTGATAAAAGGAAAATGTGACCCCTTTCTAGAATGAAATGGGAGACCTGGTTACTCATGATATGGAGGAGGCTGAAGGACTCAATGACTTTTTTGCCTTAGTCTTCATCAGCAAGTGCTCAAGCTACCCTGCCCAGACCACAGAAGGCAAAGGCAGGGAGTGGGAGAATGAAGAACCACCCACTGCAGCAGATCAGTTTCAAGACCACCTACAGAACCTAAAGGTGCACAAGTCCATGGGACCTGATAAGATCCATCTGCCGGTCCTGAGAGAACTGGCAGTTGAAGTTGTTAAGCCACTACACATCATATTTGAGAAGTTGTGGCAGTTTGGCGAAGTTCCCACTAACAGGAAAAGTGGAAATATAACCCCTATTTTTTAAATGGTGTAAAAGCAAGATCCAGAGAACAACAGGCCAGTCAATCTGATCTCTGTGCCTGGCAAGACCATGAAGCAGATCCTTCTCAATGCTCTGCTAAGACACATGGGAAACTAGGACATAATTTACTAGGGCAAATCATGCCTGACAAATCTGATGGCCTTCTATGATGGGGTCACAGCATTGGTGGAAAAGACAACTTGTAAGAGCTACTGACATCATCTACCTGGATTTGTGCAAAGCATTTGACACTGTCTTGCATGACATCTTTGTCTGTAAATCAGAAAGGCATGGACTTGATGGATGGCCCACTCAGTAGAGAAGGAATTGGCTTGGTGGTTGAACTAGAAGAGTTGAGGTCAATGGCTCAATGTCCAAGAAGAGACTAGTGATAAGTGGTGTTCCTCAGGTGCCAGTCTTGGGACTGGTGCTGTTTAGCATCTTTGTTGGCAACATGGACAGTGAGATTGAATGCACCCTCAGCAAGTCTGCTGATGACACCAAATTGTGTGGTGCTGTTGACATACTGGAGGGAAAGAAAGCCATCTAGAAGGACCTTGAAATGTTTCAGAGATAGGCCCAAGTGAACCTCATGAAGTTAAACAGGTGCAAGGTCCTGCACATGGGTCCCAAGCATCTCAAGCACAAATACAGGCAGGGTGGAAAATTGATAGAGAGCACCCCTGAGGATAAGGACTTTGGGGTGCTGGTGGATGAGGAGCCAAACATGAGCCTGCAATGTGTGGTTGCAGCCTGGAAAGCCAACTTTATCCTGGGCTGCATCCAAAGAAGCGTGGCCAGCAGGTCAAAGGAAGTGATTCTCCTCCTCTACTCCAGCCCCATGAGACCCCATCTGGGGTACTGCATCCAGCTCTGGAGTCCCCAGTACAGAAAAGACATGGACCTGTTGGAACAGTTCCAGAGGAGGGCCACAAAAATGTCCTGAGGGCTGGAATACATCTTCTATGAAGAAAGGCTGAGAGAATTAGAGTTGTTCAGCTTGGAGAAGAGAAGGCTCTGGGGAGATTTTAATGTGGGTTTTCAATACTGAAAGAGGGCTCATAAGAAAGATGGGCCTGTAGGGACCAGACAAGGGATAATGATTTTAAGCTGAAAGAGGATAGACTCAGAGTAGATATATACCAAGAAGAATTTTTTTATGATGACGGTGTGAAAGACTGGAACAGATTGCCTAAAGAGGGTGTAGATGCCCCATCCCAGGTTGGATGGGGCTCTGAGCAACCTGATCTAGTTGAAGATGTCCCTGTTCATTGCAGGGGATTTGGACTAGATGACCTTTAAAGGTCCCTTCCAACTCAAAGTATTATGTGATTCTATCATTCTACATCACCTTTCTATTAGTCTATTATTCATTCTTATTTACTAAAAGTCACTAGAAATTCCATATGAGTTCAATAATTTTTTTACAAACAATGCAGTCCATACGAGAGATATGCTCTTTTACGCTGTGAAATACTGCCATCTGATGTCTATTCCAAAGCATGGTCTTCAGATAGTCTGAAGTTTAGTCTGCAGTGGCTCTGTAAAGCTAAACAAACTGATACGTTGGAGATCAATGAATCAATGACATCAATAAGACCATTAACATTTATTACAGTGGATCCACGATCATGCTTTAACTTGCACTATGTTACAATGATCATTATAGAAGAATAGAGCAACAGTCCACAGATCAGCAGTTTTATTACACTTGTTCTTAAAAAATATTAGAACAAAGTCAACAAGGACCATTAGCTTGTCACTGTGCATTACAGGTATTGAGTGGATTTGCCATGTATTCAAAGAGATAATATGTAATGTGTATAGAACAGCAGGATAAGGCCTTCTAAAAGGAAAAGTGAGGTCAAATATTATAAAGTAGCACCATTTGCATGAATAGTTAACTAAAATGCTTTTCCTTTAGTTGATTAACAGCTTAAGTTTCTCAATGTAGATGTTCATTTCCCCAAAGATACCTTATTTTGACATGTGCCTGCCTCTTCCTCTTAAAAAAAAAAAAAAGTCTGGGAGTACTAAATGAGATCTTCATACACTCAGAACCACAGACCAATTATTTAAATGCTTAGAAACAGTCTCACAATGTCATTGATATAAGAATCTGTTGAGCTAATCTGTGTAGTACCTAGCATGTATATGTACTATGAAAACTCTCAAGCATGCTCATGAAGTTAAATGAAAGGCTTTTAACTGATTTTATTACAGACTACAAACATGAACAGCCTCCAGTGTCATGAAAAGCAGAGGTCTAACTTCCATCAATATTGGAAAACCACTATGTGGGTTGGACAGAATGCTTATCTTACAATCAGGACTGAGAAGAAGACAAGGAAAAAGGACAGTAATTAATTTTTTTTCTTTGTAAAGACGTATTAATAAAGGAACTTGACTGTGTTTTAATAAAGATATTATTATTAAAACTGGAAAACATTGTCAGCTACTCCTTTGAGGAACTTCTTTAGGTAAAAAAAACCACAGTATGTGTTTTTCACATACATTAAGAAAGGAAAGGAGAGGGTGCAATTCCAAATTTGCTGTAGAGTTTTCACTCAAGATTACAAAAAAAAAGTATTTTACAATTTTTTTTACAGGTAAATTAATTTTCTGGGCTCTTCCCCAGTCCTACTAGTGAAATGAGATAGTTGAAAGTGGTCTGTGAAATTCTACCAAAAAAAGATATTTACTGCTTCTTTTGAAATAAGAAAATTTGAAAGCTGATACATACCACATTTCCAAAAGGTAATATTGATAGTGTTTTAAGCATGTCTATTTTGTACAGCCTAAATGGATTTTATTTAATTTCTGATCAAATGTTCTAGTTTAATAACCTCAGAGTTAAATCTAATTTTGCAGGTTTTGCATAGTCACAGCTGTATAGGTGAAAGTTTTATCAAGATCAGATTTAATTCTGCCTGCTATACATTTAACTAAATCATCATAACACTCAGGTTAAAAGCAGAGAACTAGAATTTCTGTATAACGGAAATTCAATATTGCAAAAATCTGTGAGTGCCAGTAGCTTGTATTCCCTTCCAGTGACCACTTAAAGATACTGAAAAAATGAAATGCAAGCATTCAATTCTTATACTTTTCATATACTTGCTTAAAAATATGTTCTTTATGATAAATGTAGTTAAATATTACATGCTTTAAGTGTTCACATTTCTGTTAATCATGAAGACTAGAAAAAGCTACAGCATACACAAAAGAATAAGCCAATAGATTCTGCAGGTAATACTGTGCAAGATTAAACATGTATTTAATCTCACATAAAAGAGACTAAACAAAGATTAAAAAGCAATTTCTGTGTTACAACTACTTTTGAACACAGAGTGTGATGAAGGTACTGGAATGTTATAACTACTGATCAACATATCAATATATTATTTGATTGTGGCTATTTTAAATAACCTTTAACAGAATTTTTCTTATTAGAACATAAATGCAGTCACTCCCAAGCAACAAAGAACTCTTTCACATAAAACATGAAGAGGAAAAGCTATTAAAAATATCTTACTTGGAACCAAGTAGAGAATTCCAGACACATAACAATGCAAGCAAAACATGACATGTTGCTTCTTTTAAAGCAAGCAGATCAGTACAACAGGACCATAGAAGAATTCAGGTTGGTAAAGACATCAGATGATCAAGTCCACTCTTCTGCTCAAAGCAGGACCAGCTGGAAGGTCAAACAGTGCTTAGATACTAAAGCACCTGAGAATGGTGCAGAAGTGGAGAGAAAGGAAGATAAAGTCAAACCTGTTTGTGAAGAGTTGGTGCTCTACCATGATTTAATTTCCTGAAGAAAATAACAGCATACTGAGACTAAGGTGTGACCGATGAGAATTATGATTCTAGATAAGGTAGACAATAAGCAACTTGGGTGATACTATGATTCTTATTTGGAAAAAGAGGTTAATGCATTAATTGAGGAGCATAGCAGCCAAGGAAGAAAATAAGAATAAAAGAAGAAATTAATAGGTGATAGGAAGTCTTAATAAAATGTTATGAAACAGCAGAGTTCTCAGAGTAATTCAGATACCTGCTACTTGCCACATTCTCAAAGAGCTGATACAGTATTTATGGATTTGCCAAGTGGAGGGTAGTGCTTATCAGACCACTTTCCTAACAGTTACCTGCACATCTGCTGAGGATACCATAGATACCATAGAGCTGCAAAAGGTGACTAAAAAGAGGGTTAGTTTCACTTAGCATAGAAAAGGCAGTCATCCTCCAACAAATTAAACTCTCTAATAGACAAAGTTATGGAAAACACGTGCAGTTCTAAATATTCCAAGGAAATTGCAGGCTGCTCTGTTTATTCCACTGTACGATCAAGTAAATTTTCAGTAACATCCTAATAGAATAATGGTACCTAAAACAGCATTAAAATTTTGAACAGAACAGTACAATGTGTTTCTGAAGTATGAGTTGAAAATAGGATTCTCTGAAATCTTTGCAAGATTCTACAGTTCTTTCTACAATTTGTGCTCCTACAGAGAATGAATTAAGGCTATTTTCAGAATACAGTTTATTTCTGGAATGAAACTCCAGAAACTGAATGCTGTTGTGGGCCATCCACTGTCGTCTTGTAAACAATGCAGCAAATGGTCTGTCAAAAACCTCCAGATTAAAAACATGCATTGCCATATCTGCATACAAGGAAACAAAACAAACGAAAGGGGGAAGTGGTCCTTTCAAGAGTAATCTACTTAGTATCTGATTATAAATGAAATCATTAAATCAACACTGCGTAGGACAACCTGGAGATTTCCTTCTAACAAGATTAGATGTTCCTTAATTTAAAGAAAAATATTAAGAAAAACTGTTTCTATAATCAAGAGCTTCCATTAGCTTCCATTGTGTGTCATCACAACCCTGTTTGACTACACAAAGAAAGCTATCAAGATTTGAAAACAAAATGCCTTTATGATATCAACAAGTTCAAAAAAAGGCCTCAGCTTGCATGACATACATTAAAATATGTAACAGATACTTCATAAATGTAAGAGCATAATTTCTCTAAAAAGATGGTATTTGGTGTCACAAGAAGCTTGGCTTGCCAGGAAAAGATAGGCAGATTCCCCACACCATATGGGTTAACACAGAAGTGAATGACCTCATATGACAAACTGGAATAAAGAGAGTAGCAACAACTGCAATTTCTAAACAATTGTGTAAGAAAACATTTCCTGGGGTAAGATTAAGGGAAATTAATGTAATTCTACACAATTACATAAAAAAAACAAGCAGGAGCATT
>NW_010182222.1:0-7120 GCF_000695765.1 Mesitornis unicolor | reverse complement strand
AGCTTGAGCCATCACCCCTGCCACTGCAATGCATAAAGATATCTGTTAACTAATAGTTAATTGCAATTGAAGGACATAACCGATAAGAGCAGAAAACAATTATAAGTATAAATTGCTTTGCAGAGAAGCCCTGATGAGAGGGGAAAGGAGAGGGCAGTGGAGAGGACAAGGCACAGAATGAACCAAGACAAGACTCACCTCCCTGGTCTTGATTTAATACAGATATGGTCTTGATTAAAAAGTACAGCAGCTAGGCAAGTTGTGGTTGTAATCTCAGTTTCCTAAGGGCTAGACCTGTGACAGATACTGTTAGAACTTCTGTAAAATCAATTAGCTTAATAACGAGAGTGTAATTTTGTCTGCTGATGTCAGTGAATGCATGATGACTTCTTGTACTTTGATAGTAAAAATCTAAGGATTATAAAATATCACAAGTATTTGGCAAAAAGCATATCAACATTTCAGATTCTCGAACTTCGGAATTTATTTCTGAAGCTAGCAGGAGCAATACCTCTTACCAGACTAGACTTAACCCAAGCCTTCCAAGCACGGTAGTTAAACCAGAGTATAATGTACAAATAAACAATTACATTTCTGAGGTCATATGCATGCACAGAAAGTTTACTTAATAAGGAATCTAGACCATCTGTTATATTTCAAGTAATCTGTTATTTTGACCATGCATTAAAAGCTGAGAGGAATTAAAAGAAATATTTATAAAATCAAGAGAGGTTAGATTTTTATTTTTTTTAAAGACAGTCTTAAAGTCTACTGCAAGGTTATAAAACCAGTTCATTGTCTGGAGATGAGCCTCTACTTGATGGCAAAAAATAAGTGCATTAAAAGAGAAATCATAGCTACTGGAAAAACATTAAAACCACAGGACGCTTCAGAGTTTGGCAATTTCTGCTTAGACTTTTGGACTTATTAAGGGTTCAATTCAAGCTTGTTATTGTAAATTGTTTTTTAGAACTTTAGAGTTATTAAAATTTTGAGTAGATAACAAAAATACAACTTTAAAGAAACCCATTCATACAATTCACTTCCATATCTTTTCTATAGACATTAAAGTGGTCACTTCACATATTTGTAAGAACTTAAATTTAAATAACACAAAGGATTTGCTTCTACAATGTTATTAAGAATTGACAGAGAGTATCTCAACTCAAGTGATAAGGCTCTCTGAACAAGTATGGGAGGACAAGAGTTCCTTCCCTTCATGGAAAAATTTGGGATTGCAATACAATGAACATATCACACCTTTTCCTTTATAGTTTTCCCAGAAAGTATGATTTTCATAAATCTTTCTGAAATCAACAGTAGGTATTTGTATATTTGCCAGTTCTGTAGTATGTCTCACTCTATCTAAAGTAAGACTTAAATGGTTTCAGGCAAACTTTTGTGGATATAAATGGAAATTTAATTATACCCTGCAAAATTCTATGCTGAAGGCTTAAATAACATTATTTTCTTCTCAATGCACAAAAAAATAAATTCCTTGCTACTTTTAGTCGAATATGGCTTAAAAACTTTTTGTATAAGATCTAGTTTTGTATAAGCAATTTTATTTTTCCTAATATTTGCCCAAAGCTTTGGAGAAGTTTAACTTCAGCAAGGAAGAAACTAGGAACCAGAAAGTAGAGCACAGAGCACAGTAGAAAAAAGTAGAAAAAATTAATATATTACTAATGCCATAAAAAAAAATTGTAACAAAGTTGGGGTTTTTTTAGTGCATCTAACTAGAGACATCTCAAATAATTTACTGAAGTACATCCTTGTCATATATAATTAAAGAGGAATAAAAATATTATTAATTATGAAAGTGAAGTATGGTTGCTCCAAAGTACTGCAACAGTATTTAAATAATAGAAAAATAATACATTTATGATAGAAAGCGAACATAATTAGCAGACCTTTAGATCATCTTACATACTACCCAAAACTAATACTATAGAGAAGTTGTGTGCCTATGTCCAGTGCTTCAAATGGGGACAAGAATAATCTCTATAAGTAAGACAATGAAATAATGAAAACAATTATTCCTCTGTCACCCACGACAGGAAGAATCCTAACCAGAAACACTTCTTACCGAATAGAGAATTATACATATCTGTGCCACAACTTCATCACTGGTTTAAGACACACTTTTATTTTCAGAGAAGTTAATGTTTCAAACATTCTTGTTGGATATATCTGTAATGAAAATATCCCTTTTTTCATTTATAAAGCTAAGGGTGAGAGAAATTGTCAGATCTTTATATGATCTAGGATATGTTAAGCATTTGTATTACATTCACATCCCTGGATTACTGAAACCAAATGAAACTAACATGATGAAATTTATGTAAAACCTTTGAGTTGCAGCTGCAGAATCCAAAATTCTAAACTATTTAAACTATTTTTCTGTGCTTAGATAGGATATTCTGGTTTTAATGTTAATGAAGTATACATGTAAGAGCTCACTAAAAATAGTGTTTACCTGCAAGTTGAAAAAGAACCAAGGACTCAGGGTGATTTTTATGCATTTGAATGTAAAACATGAAATCCATTAACTGAAAGAGATAATCCAAACACCAGAAAATGAAGCACCTTGCTATTTTTTTAGTTTTATAATTCTGCTGTTGCTTTTTCACATTTGTTTTTATCACTAGATTTGAGAAAATAAGATAATGTCCTAAGATTAACATTCAGAATAAATACTAAGTCTTTTTATAACTTGACTCTTAAAAAAAAAAATAAATTCTTCCTGAAGTTCTATTATTTGCATTGACTAAGAGAGCACAGTATAATGAGAGATAATTTAATTTTTTGTAGCAGGAAGATTTACCTTTCCAAGTGTTATTATCCCTGTTGCTTGAAAAGGAAACATTTTACAATTGGCAGGCACTTACAGCTCGCAGGGCCCTGAGCACACTAGTGGACTCTGGGTCTACTCTCTGTCAGAGCCTCACATAAGTGCACAGAGACGTGCTGTGGCCATGTTGTGGCCAACCGCTGTCCCAGTTGGCTCCACTTCTGTTGTAACTTTGCCTCCAGCCCTGTCTCCAGCTCCTCCTGTCTGGACTCTTTGGACTTGAGTCGTCTCTTGGCTGCATCTGGGTCAGCTGGCTGCTGTCCCCATCACCAGCTCTGCTTGGGCGCTGCAGGACTGCACTCACCCACCCACACTGGGGGAATCCTCTGCTCCCAGCACATGTGATGAGACCAGTTCTTGCTGCTCCCTGATGTGGTCATACCGCTACCTATATCTAACTCAGTGAAATGTATTATTCTAATGTATAGTCAAAATTGAATATTTAAATGGTCTGTCTTGACAGAACAGTCAGTCAGTCAAAAAGCAATGCATGAAAATACTACAAGTTCATGCCTTCTGTGATTTTCAAGGACATAAAATGGAAATTGTGTTGTCCACAGAATGAAGAGGTGCAGAAAAGTAAAACAAAACAAAAAAAACATTCATGCTTAATTTACCTTAACATGGCGATGCGGTGTATCTTTCCACTATAAAAAATATCCCAGAAACAATCAGACAACACTGTAGGACTATCAGAAGCAAATTTCTACTAGTTAAAAACTCTTTCCAAAATATCTTTATTGATATTGAGGGCACCAGGCCTGACATACTCAGTTTAGAAGGGTGCCTACAGATAGTGTAGTAGTTGCATTTGGGGATTCTTGCTGCCTGCCCTGATACAGAATCAAAGAACTGGAATACTAGTCTGGAAGAAGGTGTCTGAGGACAACCCATTTTCTATTTAGGAAGGTTAGACTACCTTTAAAGATTTCAATGTACCTCTAGAATCCTTAGTAGAATGCATAGTCTTGTCCATATATAAGTTTAAAGGTCCTTTGCTGTCAAAAGAGATTGGGACTGGGTAACTCTTTAGGGAAGTAAGAGATCAAGACTGCTTCTTGACACAAGCATGTGACCACAGAGCTGCATTCAAGATATTGGTTGTATAATGAACTAAAGTCATAGAAATGAGCTCCCTCTCTGGCAATCAAGACTCTTGCAGATGTTTGGTGGAGTGAAGAGAGAATAAAACTAGTCAGTAGATTTTGTTATATCTGATTAAAAATGCTGACATAGAAATGAAGAATATCAGAAAAAATGTAACTCTTCAGCCAAAGTATCAAGGCACTTACATTCTTTTGTGACCACTGAGGCTCTGGTCTGTCTGTTCCTTTAGGGACAGCAGCTTGCATTAGCAAAGAAGAAACTCACATTTTCGATGTAGATCTTTCAATTTTTTTATTTTAATATGGTCATATAAGAAGTCATTTTTTGCTAGAGGAGATTGTCAGGATCCGATACAGCAGACCTGATAAATAGTGTCACCTCAACCAATAACAGAAAATGCTCAGAAACAAGTGTGACAAATGTAAGGACAGTGTCAGATACCAAGAAAATAAGAACCATACTGGGTCACACCAAAGGTCCATCTACCTGAGTATACTTTCTGTGACAGCTGCTGAGAGTAAATGATAGTAGAAGACAAGAAGTGCAAAATGACACTTCCTGTAATAGCCAGTTTCCAATAATTGGCTGTGTTTGGGATATCTCAAGCCACATTTTGTCTTTTTACTTAACAGAAAAAAATCAATGCATTCTCTTTCTACCATGTGTCCATTCATTTCTTGAACCATTTAAACTTTTAGCACCTACAATTCCTGATACAAGGATTTCCATGACTTTATTAAAAGTTTTGTAGTGGGCAATGCATTCTGGTTCCTTCTGAACCTGGGAGACACTGACAGGAGAAGGAATAGGTAATCATACTCAACAGATTTAAGTCTGTTGGATCTGCTGGCCTCAGTGGAAGGCTTTTTTAGAAGGGCAATTCTAAATTTTTTGAAGGAAGAAAAGATAAAGTGAAATACTTTCTCTGACCCAACCTCAGAGGTGGAGAGTGATGATATGGTTCAATGCTGAGATGTTGATTATACCAAAATGGCAGCATTATATTGTAAAATAATACTCAAGTGGTCCCAAAAGTGGCCTACTAGAGAGTTTTGAATATGTACTATGGTAGGTACAATGTTGCAGAAGAAATATTTCTGGTTCCCTGAGGAGCATTCTTTTAGAAGCTCTCTTTTTATCACATCTTGATGGCTACAGAGAAAGATTAGAGTGGATTACAGAGAAGATATAGTCTAAGATATGCAAGGGTATGAAGTGCTGTCTCCTTCTAGACCCCAGGAACTTCTGCATAGATGCATATTGCAACTCTTAAACTGACTCGGTTGTCAAAGTTCTTCATTAATCCTGTTTTGCAGAAATGATAAGTCACTCATAAAAAATGGTCCAGAAACACCTCTAAATATAACACTTCTAGAAAAGAACTTGGAGTTGGTGTGTGGTGAATTGAGAAGGCACATGGCACTACAGGAAGATGAAGCAATTCAAGAAAAGAACCAGAAAGTACACTGTATGTATAACTTCTTACTGAGTAATGCTTAAACTATTTCGTTTTCTTTTGATCCTGCTTAACGGCAAGAAAGCATGTCTCATATTCAAAACAAGCTCTCCTGACAACCTGGAGGTCTGGCAGAGTTGTAGCCTACATGGAAAGAGCAGAAACAGGAAAACAGCCTCTGTGTTCTGCAAGACAAAGAATAGTACTGAACAGTTAGTTCTGGCAGTTTTGCTAAATGAACAGCCAGTTCTCCAGAAAATTTTTATCTCAGAGTAAACCAAAATTCTGGTGGGATGTTTCAGTTATTGCCTATAGATTCTCAATGTTACTACGCTGATAGAGAGCTCTACAACTTCAACAGTGTAAATTGAGAATCTGGGGAACCATGAGTTCAGGACAGAAAATGGTGTAAGTCTGTGCCTAGCATCCAGTTTTCAGACTCACATGATGATGTAGTGATCCCATTCATACACACAGCCAGAACTCTCATCCAGAAAATAATTATTTTCCATCTTTTCTCCTGGTCTTGACAAATACAGTCTTGTCAGCAATTCAGAACACTGCTGACAAGAATAGTTTCCCCAGACAATCATTCTGATACGACAGCGTACTCAATTTTATCTGTCTATTGTCCTTTTTTGCTGACATAGACTACCTGCCTTTGCTTCTAGAAGTCTTCTCTGATTATTCCACCCTACCCTTTTTCTTTCATCTTGCTGAAATGTCAACTTCTGCTTAAGATACCCATTTACCTCAGCCTGCTGCCATTACTAAATGCCTTCAAGCTCCATTCAAGATAGTATTTCACTTAAGAGAAGCCAGCTAAAAACATCTGGAATCTTGATCTCATTTTCTACCTTAAAATTCTTCACTGCACTGACTTTAGAAAGTGACAAACTAGACTACTTAAAACATTACTTACTGTGGTCACACTCACTTTTAACCCTCTGTAGTGATCAGCTCCTATATGTTGCTTTAAACTGAAAGATCTCTTTGACAATGAACGTTGAGTTGGGATATTCTTGTGCTTTTTAATTATGTATTGCTTAGAACTTGGACAACATAAACAATAAACATAAAATGACAGTAACCAAAAAATTTACAGTTAAAAAAAAAGTGTTTGAAAACCCAAGCCTATGGCTCTCTTATTATCCAAAGCCAGACAATGATCTGTAAGTCAAAAAGTGGTATGTATAATAATCACCATCTGCTGAAAGTCCAGTCGATGCTAGCTACAAAGTTTGCAGTAAGAAAATGCTCAAAATTTACCTAATGGATGTCTCTAAACATCTGGGGAAAAACAAATTGAAATTCTCCCTCTAGCGGACTGGAAGGAGAAGTACAGAGTTACAGTAAACCCAAGCAAATAGAATAACAGAAGTTCTTTCTTTACAATTCATTACTAATGAATTATTTTTTTAAAAGTATTTAACATCTACTTTACTACAGTAGGCCTCAGCCATAGCCAAGAACTACAGCCCCACTAGGGCAGGTACTGTACAATTACAGAATAAAAAGCTTCAATATATAGCTTAAAAATTAACAAAAAATCATACTCAAAAGAAGAGTAAGACAAAGGGAAAGGATGAGTATAAGGAAACAGAATTTTTCACATATAAGGTAGTGATTTATATGTATTAGTAACTTCTCAAGATTTTGGACGCAAGCTCAAGTCTTTGCCAAGTCTTGGGAAACAGGAGAGG
>NW_010182221.1:3181-16706 GCF_000695765.1 Mesitornis unicolor | reverse complement strand
ATAAAATAAATATATTTATATATTAAAAAAAAATTCTCTTAAAATATTGTAATATATAGGAAGAATAGTTTTATCTATAAAACCCTTCTAATCATTTCCCATCCTCCTGTTTTTATACAAACCTGTTGTGTGCAATTACTTATTTTTTACGAACAATCTATTTAAGCATCACTAAACTGCTTCTGTTTTAATAACTTAACACTGCAATCTCGTTATGAAGGAGTTAGGAGCACATTTTTAAAAACACAGTCTAAAGTCTATGATAACTACAGTAGCATAGTAAATGATTTTATATGAGATAGTAAAGGAAGTAATCTTATAGAAGTTGCATAAGTGGCAAAACAAAAGGTTTTGCTGTGTATTGCAAGAGTGTGTCAGTCTGCTATTTCTCAGTAGGTGGTCTAAGTACTGGGTCATGTTACTGGAAAAACGTGTGTAAATATCTTCTGTCTTTGTACATACCCACTAATGTTATCAATAGGATAGTTACTGTTAACTGCTTTTGCAGTTCAGTTTCTTTCTGGTTTGTTGTTTTTTCAAATTCAGCAAAGTGATTTTTCTTAGACAAATGAAAATGGCAGATAAGTCAGGAGTTCACAGTATCAGTATGCTCCACGATTTGAGTCCCTGAAGTCTTGATGGCAAGCTAAACAAATAAGCAGTCATACTTGAGATAGTTGACTTTTAGTAACCATTGAAATGCATTATGCAGCTTCACAACATGTCACCAACCAACTTCTCTTTCACTGATGTATGTCAGGAGAAATACATGGTCAGAGAAATACATGGTTTCTCAGTTCATCTAATATCAGTAGAAAGAGCTAAAGGGAGATATTTAAATGCCAATATTTAAAATAACATTTTAAAAATTAGCTTAGGTTAGAACAAGTTCTGAAGAACTCAGTAATCTGTACTAGAGAGCTCTCATATCCCTATTCCTTAAATCACTCTTCCTTCAGCCTACTACTTAATAATTTAAAATTACACAAAAAAGATGCAAAGATTAAGTGTCTGGGATAACCATCTGCTGCACTTTCTTTTTGTTCAGATGTAGTCTCATGCTAGTGGTGGTATGTCCTCACTAAACTGTGTGCCATAGAATACAGGAGTGCCTTCTTGGCCTATCTACGTACAGTCTCTTCAAACATCACTTCAAAAGACTGAAGTGATATACAAGAAGAGTAAGTTTATAACCTGAGATATTGGCTTTTTAGCACGTAACTTTATTTCCACATCAACAAGAAGGGCCAGAAGGAGGATCCGGGGAACTGCAGGCCTATCAGTCTGACCTTGGTGCCGGGGAAGGTTATAGAGCAGATCATCTTGAGTGCCATCACACAGCAATCGCACAGGACAACCAGGACATCAGGCCCAGTCAGCATGGTTTATGAAGGGCAGGTCCAGCTTGACTAACCTGTTCTTCTATCACAAGGTGGACTGCTTTGTGAATGAAGGAAAAACAGTGGATGTAGGCTACCTAGACTTTAGTAAAGCCTTTGACACCACTTCCCATAGCGTTCTGCTGGAGAAACTGGCTGCACAGGGCTTGCACAGGTGCACTCTTCACTGGGTAAAAAACTGGCTAGATGGCCAGGCCCAAAGAGTGGTGGTGAATGGAGTTAAATCCAGTTGGTGGTTGGTCACGAGTTGTGTTCTCCAGGACTCAGTGTTAGGGCTAGTTCTGTTTAACATCTTTACCAATGGTCTGGATAAGGGGATCTAGGGCACCCTCATTAAGTTTCTAGATGACACCAAGGTGGGCAGAAGTGTTGATCTGCTTGAGTGTAGGAAGTCTCCTCAGAGGGACCTCAACAACAGGCTGGATCGGCAGGCCAAGGCTAATTATATGAAGTTCAACAAGGCCAAGTGCTGGGTTCTGCACTTGGGTCAAAACAACCCCATGCAATGCTACAGGATTTGGGAAGAGTGACTGGAAAGCTGCTGGAAAAGGACCTGGGCAAGTTTGTTGACAGCCAGCTGAATATGAGAAAGCAGTGTGCCCATGTGGCCAAGAAGGCCAATAGCATCCTGGCTTGTATCAGAAATAGTGTGGCCAACAGGACTGGGGATGTGAGTGTTACTCTGTGCATGGCACTGGTGAGGCTGCACCTCGAATACTGTGTTCACATTTGGGTACCTCACTACAAGAAGGACATTGAGGTGCTAGAGCGTGTCCAAAGAATGGTAACGAAGCTGGTAAAGTGTCTAGAGCACAAGTCTTATGAGGAACAGTTGATTGACCTGGGGTTGTTTAGCCTGGAGAAGAGGAGGCTCAGGGGAGCCCCTATCACTCTCTACAACTACCTACAAGTTACAACCAACAGGACAAGAGGAAATGGCATCCAGTTACGCCAGGGGAGGTTTAGGTTGGATATTAGGAAAAGCTTTTTCACTGAAAGAGTTGTCAAGCATTGTAACAGGCTGCCCAGGGAAGTGGTGGAGTCACCCTAGAGGTATTTAAAAGACTTGTAGTTGTGGCACTTAAACATGGTTTAGTGGTGAAGTTGGCAGTGCTAGGTTAACAGTTGGACTCGATGACCTTAAAGATCTTTTTCAGCCTAAATGATTCTATGATTCTATGGCTCCCACAGCATTACAGCTTTCCTTATGAAACTAACTTTGATGTAAGATCTCAGGCATTCACCACATTGGACTTGGATGCTACTTGCTTTCTTAATACTTGAGACCCCTTTAAGTAACAGCTCAAGTAACAAAGGGTCCGGATGTAATTTAGACAAGAAGAAGGGTGAGTGTTTTTTAGTTAGAGTCACAAATGAAATAGTTCTTCTTATTCATTTATCTTTCTTGACACTTAATGCAGGGAAAATGTTGATAAAGATAAATAAGAGACAGTTTTGGAGAGATTCCTAAAGCTTTAAAAAAAAATCTGCACGTGGTGTATGTGTAGTTCCCATATTGCTTTCAAAAGGCTTCAACTTTCACAATTCAAAAGCTATGAATCTGCAGAAACACCACATACCATAACAGAATTTTCTTTCTTTTTTATCTGTTTTACGTTCTTGTAAATAAAAACCACACATTATAATATATTTTAGGTTTTTTTGACTTTTTTCTGCTTGCTTGAATAGCTGTTATAAATTCAAATTTAGAATGAATAGCTGCTAACTGGCTTTTAATAAGTATTTATTTCTACATTCTTCCTGTTCTTCATAAAAAGAATGCAAATTCATATCTTGGGGGCATATTTTTTTTAATTTTAATCTATCATGTGCATTGAACCAACTGGAAAAATTCAGAAAGAAACAGTAATCAGATTACTCAATATACTTTAAAAATACATATTACAAAAATTTAAAGAGGCATCAGAAGGAGATATCCTGACCCTTATAGTACAGATATTTGGGGCACCAAGGTGTTCCTTTCTGTCTGGCTTGAGTATAAAATAGTACATTCCAGTTTCATTGCTTGCTGTCCTCTAAACTGCATAAATTCTGTCCTTGTCCCACAGCAATGAAAGAAATCTTGGCAAATCCACACAGTCCGTCATAACTTTCATCTCCTTGTCCCTTCTCAAATCACTACTAAAATTCCCTCAGTTGACTTTGGGTTCTTGCTTATTTTGCTTAATTAGGGAACATTAAAACTAGAAAACCGGCAACTTCAAGCATATCCATCAACCTACAGACATATCTAATAACTTGCTCCCACAATTCTGGTGGAAAAATTTAATATATTGACCTATTTTTATACAGTTTTATTCCAATGACAATAAAGGGCTCACCCTTTTCTCACAAAGTTATGAAAGCAGTCACTGAACTCATTTATTTGTCAGTGAAGTTTTTGAAGGGCAAGCTATACCAAATAGGGTCCTTAAGTGGCAATGATTTTGAATATTGAATTTAGACACAACGAATTCCAGTAGTACGTGACAGATGTACAAACACAACAGTTATTAACACAAAGTAATACATTACTGAGCTTTTTGCTTGTAAAGAAAAATCTAGGTCTTTCCCTCAAAAGCATTTTGGTTACATGAATAAAAATCTACAAATGGGGGAAGGAGGATGGGAAGTCAAGCATCTTGAGTTTAAGTATGAATAAACTCAAAAATTGGCTGTTGTAGGATTACATTTCATACTGAAAACAGTGATCTTTAAAGCATTTTGGGACTTTCAGCTTTGTCACTTTGAATTATGTTTAAAAATAAATTATGTTGATCCCACACACACGGAGAAAGATTTGTTTTCCCATGGTTTTAATTCCTTTTACATTAATTATGCTATATTTGGACGAGAAATTAATGCGATGAACAAATGTATTTCACATCAGACCAGCAAATCTATTCCAATTTTGCACACACAAACATGATTTTCAAATAAAAAACTGTATTTACCTTGTACTAGCTTATATACAGCCAAAACAACTGGAAGAACATCAGATTCACATAAGTGGTGCAACTCTAGTTGCACTTTAAGCATGATTTGTGACCTAATGTATTATTTTGCAACAGTAAACAGTGTACCAAGGCCACAGAGATCTCAGCCTCCAGTTTCTGTTCCCCTGTTGAGCATGCTGTTTATCTAAGTTTATTTAATACTACTTTGTTCGATATTGATCAGTAGCACAAACACAGGCAAACTTCAAAGTCTAAATTCATTGGAGAACTTTAAGTATTTATAGAGGAACAAAACCGACAATAATATTCTTTTTTTTTTGTCCTCATTGGTTAAAAATGTTTGCTAATGAAATTTGGTACAAAACATGTGATTTCTTTTTAATTTTTGTACTTCTATTTAAAAAAAAAAAAGTAAAAAAAAAAAGTAAAAAAAAAAAGTCTGGGCTTAGAAAGGATTACATCCGATGTTACTAACATTTCCTGGAAATGGAAAACTGTGATAACAGCTGCTGTCTTGGCTCATATTCAGTTTTTTGTTTGTTGGTTTTGCTTTTATAAAATACTGCAGCAATTTACAAATAGTCACAGCTATCTCTAGTAGGCTTACATCATTAGTAAAACATCGTAAGTCAGTCAAAAGTTTCCTTTCCAATCAGAGCACTTCCTCCACTTACTGAATAGTTGACTTTCTGAATAGTATTTATAGTAACAGCACTTACATTTTAAAATAAATGCTAATTTATGAAATAACTAAAAGCTAGCTGCATATGAAAGATAACTATAGAAAGAATCTATACTTTATGCCAAAGCAAAATGCCTTCAATGAGAACTATGAAAATCTTGGAAACATCTTATTTAGATAGATAATACCTAGCTGATTTATATCAGAAGTATAAAATTGACTTTTTTAAGACCTATGATGAGCAGAAATGTCTCTATATTGTTATTATTTTTAAATTTCAAGCAGACATGCTTTCTTCTTGGATTGAAACATTCTTCTGCAATCTCTGCAGTACTGTAGCATTGTAAAGTGATAAACACTCAGCACTAGTGATGAAAAATAGAAGGAAGAGCCAAGTAAAGCAACAGACAGGGAACTCTGAGTGTTGATAGTGTCAAAAAACAGGTCTGTGCATATTCAAAGATTTGGCCTCCTTAAGGTATATTAGAACTTTCAGATTTAATGTTTTAAAGTGCTTTGAAAGATACATGTTATTTTTTTTAAATTATGTTTTCATAGTTTCAAGTCAGGTTGTTAAAAAAAATTTTATTAGGTTTTCAGCTAAATCTGTCCCTATTCTTTTGGTATATGATTAAGCTTCCAAAGCCAGTGTTATGTATGCAGGTTAGAATCTGTTACTATGCCAAAAGTTTAGGTTTGTTTAGTATCACAACAGATAATAATTGTCCCTATGATGTTTGTAACTTCAGAAAATCCTCCTTCTCCAAATATGTTTTAATATTTAAGGAGCAGCACTTCCTTCTTTTCATCACATTTGAAATGGCTGGTGAAAAGCTCTGCCAGCTCAAGGAGATCTCTGCACCGTTTCTCCTTCTGGGATTATTCTAGTGAGCAGCTGCAGATATTTCACCCTGTGCAACCTGACCCAACTTTGAAGATGGAGCTGACTTTGAGCAGGGCATTTGGACCAGATGGCTCCAGAGGTTCCTTCCAACATAAATTACTCCATGAGCCCCTCCTTCCAACACTCTAGCTTTGGAACCAGTCTGCACAAGGCCAGTTTGCACTTCTGTGTGCACATAATCTAAACATGTCCTAACAAACACGTAGAACTGGTGTTCACATTGCTCTGATCCTTCCACCTGAGTAAAATGAACTGGCAATGTCCCTCTGTTTCTTAGCAGGCAGGAGGGTTTTAGAGTCTTGCTCTGTGACTTTTCGCAGACTTTCAGCTAAATGAACAGGGAGACTGAACTACCTCATCCTTCCTGGAGCTGACAATTTCAAAGCACAGTTCTGAGTCACAGTGAGAGGAGCGGTGCAAAGGAACCCTCCTCCCTCCCACCACACTGACTCATCAGGGGCTTTCATTTTCCACTCTGGTCAGGAAGCCAACATCTTTTATGGCAATCAAACTAATCCTAACAAGAGGACTTTGAAAAATTAATTAAGCTCTGAACTGTACCTGAGCAGTGAACTTACGTGATGTGAACCCTGACATAGATGCATGTCAATCTATAGCTGAAATCAGCTTCCATTTATTTCTTGGTATTGATTCTGATTCCTAGAAGGAAAAAAGTTCTGAAATTCTCCACAAAGTATTTTAATGCTAGTTTGTACTGTTTAACTTTATATTGTTCTGTGACAGGCTTTTCTGTAGAAATACAATTCCATACTGCGAAATATTTCTGCACTTTACAATCCCATCACTGTTGGTTTTTTGAAGTAAAAATCTTACTCAGTTAAGTTGTTAGCCTGTTGGATTACTGTAATTATTTTAATTGCTGGAAATGCCTGTTGGTTCGACTAGGAGGAACTGAGCAGCTTAAAACTTTTTACCATAGTTATATTTTACCATAAATAGTACTTTCAGCATCTACAACAAAAAGCCAAAAAGCATGGTTTGTTACTGATCCCTTCTATGATCTGGAGCAAGCCACTTTACCTTCCAGCACCTCTTTCTCAAGATTCAAAAAGGGAGGAACGATGCCTATTTTTCGAAGTAGTTTCATTGATTTGTGTACAAAAAACCCCAACCAAAATCAGTATAGCAGAGCTCTCTGTTGTTAACTAGTAGTAGTTAAAAAATTTCTGCTAGGACACACTTGTTCCCAGACAAGTTGAAATACATGTGTGTATGTATATATGCACTTAAAAGTTCATCAGTAGAGAATAAAGGAATGGCCTTTCAGCTACAACTTGATTAAAAATTTCACTTAAGCTGAGGACATGGGACTTCTTCCACAGATTCTCATAAATCTCTTTTAAGTATAATTCTGTCCTCCAACACCAAGCATTCCTCAAATATTTAACATTTGGGGAAATTCTAGTATCCCAAGGTCTACAACAGGTGTATGAAAACTGTTTTAAATTTGTCATTTCCTTGAAGCAAAACCTTGGAACAGCTACCACCAGGAGCGAGCTCTGGTAATTGTGAGATACTATAGAGAGGTACTCGAACATAGGGGATTAAAAAACCCTCTTTTTGAGATCTGGCCTGCCTTGAAGTGAAATTAACAAAGTGAAAGAACATCTTGGGCACTTTCAGATTCTAACAAATGTCCAGAGATAAGATTAGATCTGACTGAGCTTTATGGGTTGGTTTACCTTTCTCATCCACTCCATGACTTCAAAACTGCCATATGTTTTCTCTCTTAATTCATTTAGAGAAAACTTACTAGCCCCTCTTTAATGCAATACAATTTTCTATTTGTAGCATTACCTTAGTGAAATTTTAGAATGAAATTAGATGGAATGCAAACAACACTAGAATTTCTTTAATATTCTGAACCATGAATAGAAGCATGTCTAGACTCAAATAGAAACTATGTTTTAAAACAAAGTTGAAATCCTTCTCTGTTCACTGCTGAATGCTGAGTTCTGTCCCTGGAGGTCTGAGCAGGGTTTTCTTGCCTACAGCAGCTGGCATGGGCAGTGCTGACAGCAGGGCAGGGAGTGCCACTCCTGGACTTGTTGTGCTGGGTGGTTTCATCAGCTAGCGCAGGCCCTGACTGGTGCAAAGCTTTTCACTTCACTTTAAGGACTATAAAACACTTGGTGCATGATTTAGAAGACTGGTAACTAACTTTCTGATCCAGGAAGGGAAAATGGGATCTTTTCCTGATTGTAATCTGCTGTCAGTATGCCTCCAATGCATTTCTTCTAAACACAGAAATAACATTTGCTCTGAAAAGAGTTCTTGATGCATGCTGAATTTGCCAGACATTTCACTTTGAGACAAAGATATGACAAATGTGCTTCCTAACATTTTCATGTTGATTTAGTCTCCCTCACAAAGGACAACTTCATAAAAAGCTTGACTCAGATCTATGTTCACACTTTACATATGCGACATTTTTGTGCCTGACAAAGTTGGCTTCTCATGCAAACTAACTTGGAAACAGAGTCAAACCAAAGAAGGGCATGCCGAGATAGCTGTACTTCTGTAGCTGTTTTTTTCCAAGCAATCATCATTATTATTATGACTAGATATTTACCCTTAGGTGCATTGGGCAGATCATTGACTCATCTATTTAGTGGATGTTGTCCGGTTGGGTTAATGATTATCTTTTTTTGTCTGAAAGATTTGTTAATTCCTATAACCACACAGGATAGCTATTTTAGTACTTAACAGGTGACCTCGATGCTGACATAACCTTTCTGGTATTGTTGGTTGTAGCTTGTGTCATGACATTAATGTGAAATATGGCTGTCTTGAGGATACAAGCCTTCTTATAGCACAGATGGTCTGTAGGAAAAAAAAATGTAATGACGGTCAGTAGATCACACATTCAGCCTTTCCTTGCAGACTATTTCCTTTATCCCTGCCTCATTCTTTTAGGCACCTTTTAATCTAGCATCTAAGGCATCATTTATTGTACAGACTATGCTCTATAATAAAGACTGTAACATGGGATTCTAGAAAATTCCTCTGCTACCAGCATTAACACCGTGTCTTGTTGGCCTCCTCCAAACTTGCTTAGCAATGTATCACTATTATTTCCAGAGAGGCGATTTTTTTCTACTTCTTTGAAAGAGTGATGAAAGCTGTGTAAGCTCATTAGCAGAGCATGTGTGTAGGCTTACAATTACAGATAATAGACAAATGGTTGAAAAGTCAGTAATTCCTTTACATATTTTCCAAGACTTAGGTCAAGGTTCAGGGTTTCCTTTGCTCAAACTGGTGAAATCAGAAACACCTCCAGGTGTTCTGGGGAGTGCTGGCAGTGCACATGCAACACAGGTGATGAGGCACAGTTGATCTCAGTTGTTTTCTCCAAGAACAAACCATGTTTGGTTTAAATTGCACTCAGTTGTGGTGTTCTCTTATTTTTGCATTAGTATTTTGTACAAGCCAGTCCCTTCATTTAATAGCTCTTGGTGTCTTCCATGAACTCTCATAAACTGTTATTTCTAACACTCCAGCAAGCTCATTGTAGTAAATTTGGATGTCACAACCCTGGATTCTCATGTCAGTGAAATAAATCGTTAATATATAGAAAACTATTCATGTGCTTAAAAGTAATCATCACAGAAAAGAGTACTGCCTTTCCACTCAGAAGCCCAGTCCTTATATGTCACATCTGTATTTGTGTAAACATTTTACAAAAAGCAAAGTGGCACGAAGATGTGTGAGGAGTTTGAAAAACTGACATACACATAATTAATTTGGAGTGCAATCAGATATTTTACAGGAAAAATCAGCAAAAGGATGATTTTTACCCATGTTCATCAGCTCTTTCTTCATAAGCATGGTTCTTCAGTTTTTACTGGTAATAAAGTCACAGATTTGCATACAGATACTTGGGCTTAGATTCAGGAGAGTCTGCAAGGATGGGTGCAGTTGTAGATCTACACCCATCAGCCTGGGGATGTAGAGGCAGCAGTGGGAGTAAAATCTACCCTCACCCTTGTGTGTGTCATGTTTCTAATGTGAGAGGCAGGCATGACCCAGAAGTCGGTTGTGTTGTCTTGACACACGTCCTTCGCTGGCTGGCTGAGAATGTCAATGAGCGAGCAGTGTTATTTGAGATATAAAATGTATGACATGGGCACGTTTCCACCACTGCCCAGAGTGAGACCACTGACTGCGTGTGGACTACCCTACAGCAGTGGGATAGCTGCTCCACCTGGCCGCTGCACCGCACCCGTTCTGAGTACATTATGCTCCTACCAAATTATTTTTTGTATAGGTCTTGGAATATACCTGTATTAAGACAGTTTTCAGAATATTGTTTTAAAACAAAATGAAATATATTTTCCCCCTTTAAATCTCTTGTCATCATTGCAGGTGAAGTTATTTCTTATTCTTGTACTTTTTTTGTCACAGTTATTCACACTGATTTTTTAAAAAGATTTATGCTGTCTGTGTGTGTGTGTGTGTGTATGAATGTGTGTCACCCTTGCTAGTCCATTTTAGAGAAAGCGGGAGTAAATGTTACTGCATCTGGGGGCTGAAATTTTTCCTTTTGGCATTGACTTAATTTTACTCACTTTCAGAGAGCAGAAATTGAATGAGTGCCATGATATACTCTTTTAGGCCACATAACAACCCCTCTATCAGAAGCAAAATAAACATGTGAATGTGATGTCTAACATGGAACAATCCCAAAACAATACCTATTAAAGATCTCAAACCATAACAAATCCAGCTTAAGTGGCATTTTGTAGATAAGTGCTTATGCATCTGGCAGTGGCATTTTGTCCTAAATAAGCAATGTTAGAAATGTAAGGGTTTTAAGACATAGATTGTTTGAGTCTCCATCTTTATCTTATAAAAGAGTGTTTTCTTTATTTCTATTGGGATTTTTTCTTAGATACTGAAGTAATGCATACATAAACTTTGAAGACGTATGAAGTCAGAGCCTGAGGAGAGCTTTAAGGAGATACCAAAACCATCCTGCTTTCAAATTCAGCTGTGTTTCGTGTCACAGAGCGAAGTTTCTAATAGAGGCACAGTGACTGACCAGCAATTGCAATTTCTATGTCATTATTTCAAAGTGTAACAGTAAATGTAATCTAATTCTTCATGTTTTTTTGTTTTATTAACCAGTTAACTCAGGCGATGGGATAGACTACAGCCAGCAGAAGCATGAAAATATTGGAGATCTGATTCAAGAGACTCTGGAAGTCTTTGAACGCCACGGTGGAGAAAATGCTTTCATAAACATTAAATACATGATCCCTACTTACCAGTCATGCATATGAAACGGAATTGTATCAAATGGGTTGATTCCATTTGTGCTCAAAAAAAACTGTATCTGACTCTGTATGGCATCTTGTTAGTCATGCTTTTTTTCTCTACAGCTGCTAAAATAGTGACTTCTGGGGCATTAGAGTGTTAGCACTATTGTGAGCAAGTCTTTCCAATACATAAACAGTGCCTGTTCCTTTGATGACAATGGTGTACTGTGCTTGTTTGTTCCCTGAAAGAATCGCTTCTTTATAGCAGAGCTGACTCGAGCAGGAATTGGAGTTAAACCTTCACTTGTATAGACAATACAACTATAATTTTCATACGCAATTCAGCAATTGCTGTTCTGTGTCCGCTTGCCCTGAGGGTGATGTCAGAGGCTGTAACAAGAAGAGTTTATGCTGACTGCTTAATAGGTGTTTGTCATGGAAGAGAAACACCAGTTCAGCACTGTCTCTCTAGCAGCTGTGCCGAATAATGTGCACTGACATACAATGAAACTGTTGAATGTATATACCAGTTACACCAGGAAAATTTATATGGCCCATTATAAAGCATTGTCATTAAATTAATTCATGTTTCTTACACACTCCTGATCTCAACTTCCAGGTGTTCACCTTTTCATGGAACTCAGGTTCCTTTTGGCGAACATCAGGCACAAACACAGTTTTGAAAAAAAGAAGCTCAGACAAAACTTCGATAAATCAGATGGAAGAAATACCATTCATAATGTATCAGTCCCTAACAACACTGTTAATCGGGGTAAACACAGAATATACACATAGTGTGCTGGGTATTTTTTGCAGTAGCAAAGTTGCTATTGCTTTTCTGTTATTATGATGTTATATATGTGTACCAACAATGTAACTACTGTTACAGGAATCCCTTACAATTTCCTACTCAGTTAGTTCCCCCCTGCATACCCACAACACAGAATTGATATAATCATGGATTTAAGCAAGGCTATTGAGTTTGACTTTATTGCTTTTTAAGCATTTCTATGGAATAAACCTACAAAAAATAAAACAAGATTTACAGTTCTCAAGGACAACTATTTAAAAATACCAAGTCAGCTCAAAACAAATCAAGATATAAGAGCTTTGTCTAAATAGCATGAGATTTTTAAAAGTACAGGCTTTGGGCTCATTGTGCCTTTATTCTGCTTGCTGGAAAATATATGCAAGCTGTACTTTCAAGTGTTTCTCTGTAACTGTTAGAGCTCAAAATGCACTCTTTGGTGTTAGACGCATGAGACTTTTTCCAAGTGCTTATCCACATCCATATTCACACCCTATAAGGCTTGCCTGTGTGAGAGACACAGCCTCTACACTGTCCCATTCTCTTGGGTGCATACTGAAAGTGTGGGGATCACCTTCCCACCTGCTGAGCTGTCGAGCTGGATCTGTTGTTAGACAGACATTAGACTCGCCTTTTTGGGTTCTGTGAAATCTGAGCCTGAGGAGTTTTTTTTTCTTTTACTTTCTTCTCTTTCCTGTAACTGAAAAAAAATTAAGAGTAAGATTTTCAGTCTTCCTGTCTCTTTGAGGAACTCCATCATGAAGTGACGGCACCAGCCACGAGCTCTCACCAGTCCCCAGTTTGGGCATGGCTGTTGCAGGTGTGCCTTTTTCCCAGGATTCAGAGGCCCTTCTTTCCTATTTGTTTTTTAAGTCCTTTCTGAGTTTTCTGTCACACGTTTGTTTCCAGGGCTTCCTTCAAGTTCCTAGAGTTTAGGCCATGTCTATCCTGTGACTCCACACACCTGCGATGAATGAGCACATCCAGTAAGCTGCCTCACATCTAGGGTATCTTTAAATCTTTCATGTCCTGGGCAGAAAGTAAGGTGGAGCCTGGCTGTAGACTTATGTCTTGGGAAACTCAAGAGCTATATCTTCACACCTTGCAGCACAGAGCCCAGCAGGATGCTGCAGAGGACCTAAGGATACATCTTCTCTTCCAAAAACGCCTCTCTACACAGCCACCCTGGCACCATCAGCACAGCCCTCGCTTACAGTTTCTCTGTCTTGTTTCCCCTCAGCAGCCCCCTGTCCTGCATCGTCCCTGCCAAGAGTGAGCCATACTTTTTCATTTACTGGCACCTATGTGTTTGGTTATTGTGGCATTGCAGGTTTCCCATGAGTACAAAGTGTGCTGGCAGACTGCCGCTTGGAGGGAGCCGAGTTATTCAGCTCGGAAATAAAACAGGCTCTTCATAAAAGGAAAAATCCCAGGCCACCTTTCACTCCTTAGCTATTTGTATTCTGTCCTTAAGAGAAAGCCCAGTACTACTCTT
>NW_010182221.1:1422-3150 GCF_000695765.1 Mesitornis unicolor | reverse complement strand
AAAAAACTCCTCAATAGCTGGCTTCAGCTCTCCCCCCCGGGCTCCAGCCACAGAGCTGCTACAGAAGGGACAGTGCAGGCAATCTCATCCCTGGGATTTCCCCATCCTTTCACCCCTCTGCATCTTGGTAGCACTGCTGAGGATGAGATGAAGTTGCTGACTCCTCACCAGCTTTGTAACTATATTCCCTGACTCACCCGTTTTGCATCCCCTCCCGTTTGGCTCAGCTAGGGCAAGACTACTGACTAAGAGACACCATGGAAATGTGTACTTTTTGCAGTTGCACACTTGCGCAGGCCTGATCCCCTCAGCCCTGTGCTCTCTCTTGAAGATTTCTTTTACAAGACTTTGCTTCAACAAGGAATGACCTTATTGCAAACCATAAGGGCAATGGAGGTCATGCCCATTCACATCAGGCAAAATAGGTTTTACAGCAAAGTGCTGCTACTTGCATGTTCAGGATGGGAACATTAGCCTCTATCATACTTTTTCTACGAGTGGGCCATTGGTTTAGAAGTGAACATTCTCTCATAACCTTATTAATCCTAGGAGCTGAACTGATAAAAAGAATCATGATGAAAACCGCAGCTTGGTTATTTAGGAACACTAAGAATAAAACTATTTTAAGATGTCATTTTACTAAGTCAAACGGTAGGCCTGCCAACCTTGACAGTGTTCCTTTAAGCATGATCAGCAGCATATTTATAGGCAATTACAGCACAGCTCAGAGCACTTTATAAAGCACAAGATCAAGGACCCAGGTGCTTAAGCATATGAGTAATACTATGTCATTCAATACACTGCTTAGCTATTTTACTATGCTTAAATAATGGAATTGTGGTTAAAAAATAGTAATTGCCTCTCTTCTCACCAGATCATGTAATTGTGGTCACTGACACTAGGGGCAAGCCAATCAACAGTTTCTAATTGTAATCAATTAAAAGGCACTCTGGGCCAGGTATTTCAAGGGATGTAATTAAGCCTAGCACCATTAAAGGTAACTTGGCTCTCCAGAATTCATGTAGCTTGTGCCTTGCTCTGAAGTCTGCTGTTGCTTTTTAGCTCTCCAGCCAATGCAAAGTAAGTAGCATCAATAAAGTACCATGTGGATGGTTAAATAAGCTAAGTGCTGGTTTTCTGAGACTGAGATTTCTGCAGTTTATATTGATAAATATATTAGATGGGTTGGCTGGTGGTTGTTTAGCTTGAAGAACAAAAAGCATATGCTAACATTAGGGGGAAAAAAATCCACCTGTGGCCTTCTTTGTCATGTGTAAGCATCAAACCAGGGATCAGATGGGATTTTTTTTTAATTATTTTTCTCCAAGCTGTGCAAGGAAACTCTGTAAGAGGTGACAGAGTTTGGCAAACTTTTGGTTCCCATTTTGTGACTTCTGGTGGGTGCTATAAAGCAGTTGCTGTGTAAGCTGTTGAGCTACGGACTGGTGCAACTTGTCTGTGTGAAGCTGAGTAGGGGCAGAGGTAGCTGCAGCTCCTGCCCTGCTTCGGCCAGGGCTGCCCATGGGCTCCTGCGGAGGGACAGAGCCTGGCAGAGGCATGGGTAAGCTGCTGCCAGCACTGGCAGTGAGGAGCTGGAGCCAGGGTTCTCGCTGGTAGCTTTCCAGTGGTTTCAAAGAGATGGAGCTGACAAAAGGAGTTTGCAAAAGGCCTCCCAGGAGTCAAATACAAAAGGACTATGGGAAGCTGAAAGTGGGAGGGAAGGTAGGG
>NW_010182221.1:0-1391 GCF_000695765.1 Mesitornis unicolor | reverse complement strand
CGTGGGGGGGGGGGGGGGGGGGCGGTGTTTGTGTGGAGAGAGGTGTAGTTGCAGCCAAGCAGGGCAAAAATAAAAAGCTAAAGCAGACACTATGTGCTTTCCTAATCCTGTCTGGAGACCCTCTGACTTCCAGAAAAGCATTCTCCAGTCTGAGAGGCTCTGCAGGCAGTGGGGCAGTTCACATTTTTCCACTCATCTGTAACATCCTGTGTTTTCTGCTTTAAATAAAAGCAGCGATGTTTGCAGAAACTCTGTACAAAGCCTGTCTGCTTGCAACTGCTTGGAGCTGCTTTGTGCCTCCTGGAAAACGGGAGAGGAAGGTTCATGCCCTGGCAGGACAAGAAGTTCCTTACACCGGCCCCATAATCCTTCCGGCGCATGAGGGGAGGGAATTGGGAGTGTGTGTGGTGGGGCATATCTCAGCTGCGTTTGTTCTTGTCTAGCGAATGCATCCTGTGTATGTCTGTGGGGCTCCTCTGTTAAGAGCTTGCACCTCTTTAGGACAGCGTGCCCAGAAGGAGGAATAGATGTCCCAGCACCTCTGGGGTGGTGGGTTCCCTCCAGCATGGCTTCTGGTGAGGTGGCTGTAAGTCGCCAGACAATCTGTGCCACCCTGCTGTGTCACTGGCTGGCCAGGAGCATGCCCAGAGTCCCCTTCCTCCAGAAGAAAGGGAGGGGGAAGGGGATGGCTGCTCAAACTCTTTGCAGACAGTCACTCACATAGACCAAAAGCCTCAAGCTACAGAAGAACAGGAACCTTGATGGCAAAAGGATGCACAGGGCGCAGCCATGCTCATGTGGCTGTGGTCAAGGGCATTTTTGGGACTACACCTTCTCTGCTGCTGGTGGCCCTATGGGCATGCACAGGAGACCTCTGCAACCCTGCATCTGCAATGTGTCTGCTGACCCTGCCTGCTGAGGGTGTGGGGTGAGGGGGAATAAAACAGGAACTAATCCTGGTACATTACAAATGCTGAAGAAGTTAAATCCCAGCTTTCCTACTCTGCCTTGGTGAGGGTGAGTTGCATGCTTTGAGGTAGCAGGAAGATTGGGGGCATCTAAACAGAGTGTGATAGCGTTGGGTCTTGCATGCATGTCTCAAGAAATGAGTACGATGCACCCTTAGTTTATTAAATGATCTAAACTTCCTCTGTTTGTCTGCATCAGCATAATGTTTTTTTAAAAAAAAAAAAAAATCAGAGGCTAAGGCTGTCAGAGGGTGGAATGGGAGCAGCTGCACACTAACCTACTGCCTCAGCCTGCTCCACTCTGGTACAGTGGGAGTGTGTTGGTCTTGGGTCTCACCTTTGCACCTCTGTGTGGCCTGCAGCTTGGTAGAGATGAATTGACACCACTGTACAGATGCAGAGTCCTGCATCTGGGCAGGAACA
>NW_010182220.1:0-5425 GCF_000695765.1 Mesitornis unicolor | reverse complement strand
ATAATATAACTGGGCTGTTGCAATACATTCATCATGCACACTCTCAATTCGTGGAGCAGTCCATTACACTTTTTGTCCCTTGAATATTTAGTATTTGGCTTTATTTGCTCTCTTTGCATCCACAATAACTCTTGGAGTATTGATTAAAGCAAAGTAAGGGATTGGCAGAAGGTGAGAAGCAAATATATTTGGGATTTTGCTTGAGTTGTACCTGTTGAGTGGTGTCCCCTTGTTTGCGTTTACTCATGGCCTGTGGGTGAGCTGGCTGAGCCTTTGAATGCCCAAAAATTGATTAATCAAAAGGTCTTTGTGCTAGAGAGTCACTTTTCTGAGCGAAATGTAAATGCGTTGTATCCAAATCGCTTTTGTTCCCTAAACCTGTAATCCCCTGCAAAAACACCGAATCAAATTGACAAGATGGACAACGACAGCTTCTATTTTAGGGCTTTGTCAAGATAAATCCTCTGGGTTAATTCGAGGCCTGCAAAGGAAGTTCAGAGCAGAAACTTGCTTCAGTTCTCCAGTTTGTCTTTGCTTTTCTTTTAAGCGGATGGACTGAAGAATATGATTTTTTTTTTATTCTTTTTTCCCTATTTCAAATATCCTGTAGCAAGCTTCACGGATATTAAATGATAACACGAGAGGTTTTAGAAAAGGAAAAGGCACTGTGGCCAATGCCAATGGCATCTTGGCCTGTATTAAAAACAGTGTGACCAGCAGGGCCAGGGAGGTGATCATCCCCCTGTACTCGGCACTGGTGAGGCCGCACCTCGAGTGCTGTGTTCAGTTGTGGGCCCCTCACTAGAAGAAGGATGTTGAGATTCTGGAGCGTGTTCAGAGCAGAGCCACAAGGATGGGGAGGGCTCTGGAGAACAAGCCTGATGAGGAGCGGCTGAGGGAACTGGGCTTGTTTAGCCTGGAGAAGAGAAGGCTGAGGGGAGACCTCAGCACCACCTCCAACTGCCTCAAGGGAGCTTGGAGAGAGGTGGGTGCTGGTCTCTTCTCCCAGGTGCTGGGGGATAGAACAAGGGGAAACGGCACCAAGCTGTGCCAAGGGAGGTTCAGGTTAGAGAGAAGGAGGAAGTTCTTTCCTGAGAGGGTCGTCAGAAGCTGGCACAGGCTGCCCAGGGAGGTGGTGGAGTCACCATCCCTGGATGTGTTTAAGGAGCGGGTAGATGAGGTACTTAAGGATATGGTTTAGGGGGTAGACAGGAGCGGTTGGACGTGATGATCTCAGAGGGCTTTTCCAACCGAGCCATTCTGTGATTCTGTGATCTCTCTCTCCAGAACGAGATACTAAAATAATTGCTTAACTTTTAAAATACAGGGGAAAAAAAACACCTTTTATTTCTTTGGAGACTTCTTAGTCCATGTCCAACTGAAATACGGCTTTTATAGTCACTCTTAACTTATAAAATAATCATTAAAATTACTGAATGGCTCATGGGATGTGTTTGAACGTGTTCAGGGTTTACCCTTGGTCTGGAAAAGCATCGTGGAAGAACCAAGGAGGATTTTGGGGCAACCCAAGCACAGCTTTACCCTGTGCTGGTGCTGCAGTGGCTGGGTCCTGAAGTAATACAACAAGGGAAGGGGATTTCAAGAGAAATCATATTTTGAGGTGTTGCCAGCTTTCCATAATGAGTCATTTTAAATTATTTTAATGTCATTGCAATTGCTCCTGACAAGGCCGTGTTTGGGACTCATCTTGCTGCAGAAGAATCAGAGCTTTTCCTTTAGGAAAATCGATTTGAGATGTCTCCCTCTTTTGTTTCCCCCTTCTTTTTTATTTGTTGGCGTTGACTTAATTTTAGCCTCTTGTAACTTCAGTTAGGTGAGGTGCACAGACTGGTTTTTAATAAGAACTTATTTTTTAAAGACATGTTTAGGTTGAAAGGGACCTTAAAGTTCACTTGTTCATAAGGGCGAAATGCTGTCCTTTTAGATACCCGTGTTTCTAGCCAGATCAAAGCATTTAAAAATGAGGTTTATTACATAGATTTCCATTGCATTTCAGTGGACTGTGAAGCCAATATAGTGATTTTCCAGTATCACCGTTATCCTTTCACTTCTCTGTGATTCATATTCTGTATTTCCACCTTCTCCTTTCATAGCTCCCATCTTTGTTCCTTTTTGGCTCTTTTCAAGCTTCCTACACCTTTGATCTCCACCACGTTGGCAGGTTTTGGCTCAGAAGTAAAGGATGAATCAACCTGCAGAGCAAATCAAGGGAAAACAATAGAGGAGATGCCTTTAATTGTAAACAATTCCCATTTTTCTATGGTGCAGGGGAGAGAACAAGGCAGGCAATGTGTGGTTGGGTCCCCTGAATATTGTTTTTTCACCCTGCCACTGACTCTAAAAACCCAGCACGTGTTAAATAGCACTTGTTTTAGGGTGAAACAAGAGGTTTGCCTTTCAACGTGGAAGAAATAGAATCACAGAACCACACAGAATGTGAGGAGTTGGAAGGGACCTGGAAAGCTCCCCCAGTGCAACCCCTGCCACAGCAGGATCACCACAGCAGTCACACAGGAACACGGCCAGGGCTTTAGGTGTCTCCACACAAGGAGACTCCACAACCTCTCTGGGCAGCCTGGGCCATGCTCCAGAACCCTCACACTCACAAACTTTGGCCTCATCTGCAGCTTGAACCTCCTGTGCTCCAGCTTGGGACCATTGCCCCTTGTGCTGGCATTGGCCATCCCAGAGCAGAGCCTGGCTCCTTCCTCCTGACACTGCCCTTTCCCAATGGATCCCCAGGAATGAGGGCACCCCTCAGGCTCCTCTGCTCCAAGCTCAAGAGCCCCAGCTCCCTCAGCTGCTCCTCAGCAGGAGATGCTCCACTCCCTCCATCACTTTGTGGCCCTGCTGGACTCTTTCAAGCAGTTCCTGTTGTTCTTGAGCTGAGGGCCCAGAATTGAACACAATATTTCAAAATAGCATTATCAGAGAGCTCAGCAGAGGAACATTTGTTTGCTCTGGAGTAGCGGTGATTGCGAAATGTTTTGAAACCTCATGAAAGGAAATAGAAGCGGCGCGTTGTGAAATGGGGTGATCTTGGCCAGAGCGGAGTCTCTGGATTGTAGATTAAAGGAAATTTTGCATAAGCTTTTGTCATTCTGCTTCTGCCTGTTTGACTTTTTATTTACCAGCAGATAACGGGAGTTCGGTTCCTGCTGGTTTATTCAAAGCGATGCTGTGTGAACGTTGTATTTATTCACGTTTTCTGGGTTTCTGAAGTTTGACCTTTCAAGCACCTGATGGGTATTGCTGTGTTGTGTTCTCTTCGTGGCTTTCTCAGAAAGACATGACAGTATCTTGAGTTTCACCAGGCTGCTTTAGACTTGCATAGGTGGGATAACATCCTCTTCAGTACGTTTAGTTATTATTTGAGTTATCAGAAAAAGATGGGAAGAGAGGAGCAGGTGAGAGCATCCGCTGTGGAGGTACCCGCGTTACTCCCAAATAAACTCCTAATTTGAGATTTGTAAGAGAAAAGGAGTCATTGTCCTGTGCTAGACCTTTTATTAGGAGAGATTTTGGGGGGGATTTTGTCTTCTCTCTCCTTCTCTTCACTGTATAATTTTATTTTTTGCTGCCGTTGTTCTCCCCGCTCCAGGGCCCTCCAGTTCAGTTGCCCCGTATGATCGGTGATAAACGCTTCAAGAATAAAACTGAAGCAAAATAAACCAGAACAAAGGAATTTTCTCCTGTCCCTGAGCTGTCGTTTGCCTTACCCTGAATTATTTTCAGGTGCCTGTTTTCCTGTGCGATGCTGTCCTGTAGTTTGCATTACAAAGGAGAACTATGAAGCAAATAGCGAGGAGTTTATGAAGAGTTTTTATTCTTTGACGTTTCGGGAGAGATCATCCTCAGATGGAAAATCTTAGGTTTTAGAATGATAAAAGGCAGTGAATTTTACCTTTTAATCTCATATCCTTGAGATCTTAAAAAGGCCAAAAATGATTGGCTTTCTGTTGGAAGTATGTATTGAGCTCATCAGCAAATGTGCTGGAGTTGTTTAGCCACAACATAGATTACTGGGTTTTCATGGCGTGTTGGTAAAAGTAAGGCAATCTTTTTGGCCACGAAAGGACTTTTTGTGCAGGAGGGGGTGTTGGTTTCCCCCCCATAAATGGGGTTTTGTTCGTCTTGGTGTGCAAACTGGGAGCGTTTTCCTCGGGTGTAGAAACTCCTTCAGCTCCTTTCACCAGGAAACTGCGTTCGAGTGCGTTTGCTTTCTGCTCTGAGCAGACCTGAAAAGAAGAAAAGTATTTTTCTAAAAAAAAGAAATTCAACAGGCTTCAAATTGATGCTTCCTCCTGTGCCTTTTGTATGAGGAAGGGCCTGACTTCTTTGCTGCTAAAAGACGAATAAACGTTTGCTTTCGGATTCAAACCGATTTCTGCAATGAGTAAATAAGTAGTAGTTACTCTTTCCAAGAGATATTTGGTCTCCTTGGCAGCTTACTCCAGGTATTTTGGCAGATCCTTATATAAATCCTAAATACTTGCCCGCCATCCTCCCTCCTCTCCATCACCCCTGGATAACTGGAGGCTCTCGCAGGTCCTGGAAGGGCATAGAGAAACCACTGGGGTGACCACAAGCGTAAAGCAGTGAATGAGGTGGGAATATTGAGTGTGACAGCTTTTTGGGACAAAAAAGACAACAAATGTGGATGTGATGGGTTGGATGGAGCTTTATGAAAGAGGAGGTGGCTGGAGGATGGTGAGTAGGGGTGATCGTAGTTGTCTTGATGCCCACGAGGCGTCAAAAGCGGATTTTTGGGCAGCAGATATAAAGCCAGCATAGGAAGTCCTTTCTCTACCATTGCAGGATAAAATTGACCTCCCTGCTGCAGATTTTCCAGGTGAAAAGGGTATAAATGGTTGAGAATTAGACCAAAGCACGGGTGAGTGGTTTATTTCATTTAAACGTGCTGACTTGAGTGCGTTCCGGGTCAGAACTCCTGCGAGTAGCTGGATAACGTCACCAAAATGCTCCAAAATGGCTTTATTTGTCACAGTCTTTCCCAAGCGTTTTCGGGAGGAAACACCAGGCTCTGCAGACCTTTCACTTGGCTCGGCACAGCAGGTTTTATGCTTTTGGGACACACCGATTTCTGTTTTCAAACATGCCGCCGTGCTCTAGGAATGGATCTGGTTTAAATTATGGCAGAAAAATAAAGGAGAGAAAGGTTTTGGTAAGAATTAACTGGGATTCTGGACAGCTTCAGGTTTGCTGATGTTAAACACTTTTAAAATACATTTATTTGTCTTTCAAAAGAGCCGAGTTGATAGGTCAGGGTTTTCTGTTTGCATTCTTAGCTCAACCGTTCCCTCTTGCAGACCCCAGTTGTGCAGTAGCGCTGCTCTCCATAGCCTCAGTGTTCATCATTGGTGGATGGATGATGGCAGAGCGG
>NW_010182219.1:5865-15913 GCF_000695765.1 Mesitornis unicolor | reverse complement strand
GGCACCCATGGGTGGGGGTAAAGTGCATGGGAGAGGTGCTCTGAGCACCCATGAGGGGTGCTGGGCACCCATGGAGGGGTGGAAGGGAGGGACAGCTATGGGATGGGGAGGGTGCTGGGCACCCATGGGTGGGGTTAAAGTGCATGGGAGCGTGCTGGGAACCCGTGGGTAGGCAAAAGGTGCGTGGGGTGGGTGCTGGGCACCCATGGGTGGGTATAAGGTACACGGGGTGCTGGGCACCCATGGAGGTGTGGGAGCTGCAGGGAGGGTGCTGAGCTCCTCCTGAGGGTGCATGGAGCGTATGGGGGCACTCATAAGGGTGCGGAAGGGGTTGCAGAGGGGGGTGCCACCAAAAAAGGGGGCAGTGACCCAAGCAGAGCTCTCGACAGGAAAGCCGCTCCACTCTGGTCCAGCTCAGTGATGGCAAGGCGTGGGCATGCCAGGAGCCATCTGTCGCCAGAGAAAGATGAGGATGAGGAGGCCGAAGACCCGCTGGATGCCATGATCGCACGCACGGGCTGCATGGCTCAGCACCGGGAGCTGCAGGAGTGCATGACGGCGCAGCCAGGTCCGGGCTTTTGGCGAGTGCATGGCCCGGCAGCAACGCGCCAAGGAGCCGCACCAGGCGTCCAGCTCACACCAAGCCCAATCCTCGCCCGCTGGGGACTGAAATCAACTGGGGACCCCTGCTCCTGGCACACCAGGAATGGGGCAGCTGCGCCACTTGGGTTATTTTTTATTCAAGCAAGTAAATCCATGCTACATTGTTGGCGGGCTTTTGGCGAGTGCATGGCCCGGCAGCAACGCGCCAAGGAGCCGCACCAGGCGTCCAGCTCACACCAAGCCCAATCCTCGCCCGCTGGGGACTGAAATCAACTGGGGACCCCTGCTCCTGGCACACCAGGAATGGGGCAGCTGCGCCACTTGGGTTATTTTTTATTCAAGCAAGTAAATCCATGCTACATTGTTGGGAAATTAAATGTGGCAGCACTCAGTGTCCTGGCTGAAGTGTCCATCTCTGTCTGCACCGCCAGCAATAACCAGGAGCTTGGGAGGGGGCAGCTGTGGGGTGAGAAGGGAATTTCCAGCCCAAAATGTCCCAAACTTGGGAGCATTCACAGCCCCAAGGCTGGGTGCGAAAGCCGTACCGTGGATTTCCACTCCGTGTCCTTCCCTGTGCCATCCCAGAGCTTTTCCCAGCAGTAATAACCTCATGGGACAGGATTTTGGGGGGATTTTTCTTCTGGGAAGCCCCAGAAGTATAAGGGATGGGGGGGAAGGGTATTCATAGTGAGGGATGCTCCTCTGATGCCACCTCCTAGCAAACAAGCTTGGAGAAAGAAAATAAAAGGCACACGTGGCTTTTGCCAGAAAATTTCCAGGCTGTGGCCCAGGGAGGTGGGTGCAGGGGTTGCCAAGGGGCTGGGTTTTGGCACTGCTGGCCAAAAATCACACCCAGCACAGGACCACAAGCAGTGCCTGAAGGGCCCAGGTTTGGGCCCTGTGTTGGCAAAGCTCCGATTTAAGCAGCTCTATGAAAATAACACATTGCTCCAGCCTTCAGCTGAAGAAAGGAGCGGGACAGTCACCTCCGAACCAGCAACAGCCGGGAGAGTTGCAGTCCAGCACCGTTACCTTGCAGAGATTCTCACATATCAGAAGGTAAACAGGCAGGAAAAAAAAAAAGAAAGAGGAACTGAAAAAGGTAAAACCACATTTCACTGTGGTCCTCCTTTCTTCAAGACTACAGTCAGATGTAAACACAGGTTTTTGCCTTTATTAAGTCAAGCTGCTTGACAACAGTGGAATTTTCTTCCAGTTCACCAAATTATCAATACAGTGCTCATGAAGTCGCCTTCTGGAGGCTCAAGCAGCCATGGGGAAGCTGCCTCACTTTCCCAGAGATGGCTCGGAAATGGATGGAGCGTTCTCCCTTCTCTCAACTCATCTGTGCTAGCAGCTCTTCAAGTTCTGGTCGAGACTTTAGTCGGCTCTTGAAGTCAACTTCCGTGTGCTGTGGAGGGGAAAAAAATAACCACAGAAATCAGGATCACCTCTAGTACATTTTGAAATCAAGAGGAAGACACACCCCCTCTCAAGGAGAATCATCAAGGTACCCAGGGAGTGGGTGGAAAGTCGCTGTGGGCTAGGATCTCACAGACAGCTGAACCAAGAAGCTGGTGGCAGAGCCCCATCCTCCTCTCCTACATCCAGCCTCCAACAGGAGCAGCTGCTGCAGGTAAGGGCAAAAAGCCTCTGACAGTGAGTGTGGCAGCCATGGATGTGCTTGGTCACCATACGGGCTCTAAAATTTGGCCTTACAGGCTCCTTGTCACCTAACTGCTTTTGGAAGAGTGAGCAGTGGCTTTGTGCTCAGGAAGTCAACTGGATGCCCCCAACTCTGTCACTGCCTATTCTCCATCACATCTGCTTTCTTAAGGAGACCAGCTGCCTCCTGCAGAACTTCACAAGATGCCTCTCAAAGCTTTACTCTCTCTTGTGTGCTGCCAGTCGTATGAAGCCAGCTTGGGTCTCTCCCCTGGGCTTTCTGCATCGGACTGCAGAGACTTTGCACATGGCGCAATGTCACAGTTCTCCCTCCAGAGATAAAGCCATCAGCCAAAATTAAAATAATAATAATAAAAAAGAAACGGCAGCCCTAAGGCAGAGATGGGACTGTGACCAAAGCAGAGAAGATTACTGGACTCCAGAGACCTTCTCCCATATTCCTCCTCATTTTGCAGAGCTGGAGACAGTTAAACATTCTTCAAAGGCCACTTAAGAAGCCAACTGTGTTTTCATGTTTGAATTTAGTGTGCTGCCTTCCCCTTCCAGCTACAAAAGCCTTTGAGTCCCTGAATAAAGAGCCCCTCCTGAGACTGTTTTATTTGAACGTAAAGTGATAGAAGTTTAAATATCTCCTCATGCCTGGTCCACCAGTGAGTGAAGTTCTGCCCTGAAATCCTCAGTGCTGAGAAAGACATTGGGCCTTTCTGCAGGAAACAAACTGAACCCCTCCCAGAGCAAATTCCATCAAAACAGGGCACAGCATTTAGGGTTCCAGTCTCAGCTTTGCTACCAAGTGCTCCATGAAGTTCCTGGCTATTCCCAGGTAAGAGGCAGTGAAGCACCGCTGAAGGAAAGCGTTCTCTTCCGAGTCGCAGGGAATCTGTGGCAGCAAAGGACAGCAACTTGCAACCTGTGATCCCCCCCAGATCTATAGGATTGGCTGGGAAGGTATCTTCTGTGGCACTAATTCTAGGAGACTAAATGCAAAATGCAACACTCATTAAGAATTAGAGGTAATAGTTTTTGATAGATCAAGTGAGGGCCTGGTTCTGGGAGATCCTGGGTATCCCTAAGTCTAGAGCAGGCAGTAGTCTCAGGACCAGGTCTATTTTCAAAGCGAATTCATGTCATGCATCATATCTGCTTCCTAAATGCAAAGGCATTGGTAAAATTAAACGTACCTCTTTCATTAGGAGATGGACCCCTTCAGGCTGACTACTCTGAATAATTTCCAGGAGTATCGGAGCAAATGTTGAACTCAAACCACTGATCTGAAAGAAGAAATAAAAGTGCTGCAGGAGCAGAACACCACAGATAAAATGGACTCATTCTACTAACGGCACAGAATGAGAGTCCATTTCAGTATGAGCCTGTGGCAACCAACCACTTCATTAGAGAAGCGCGCTTTGCTTCGTGCGCACACCTCTCGCATACAGCACAGCTCAAAGATCTTATTTCAGCTCTTCTCCATTAACACTGTGCTCTCCTGCATGTAAAGAGCCTCAACCATGCATGAAGATCTTAATTTAGATGAGACTTTAATACAAAAGTGCCACCACAAACCTGCAGGCCCCAGAGTTAACCACACATCGTGTCTATCCTGTGGAAAAAGTCTACCCCTAGGTTTAAAATGTAATTCAGCAGAGATTTAGCATGAACACACTATGAAACAGGAAAAAGTCATGTAGGAGAAATAGCTGTTTACCTCTATCAGTTGTACACTTTTGAAGCTGGCCCTGATACTAATAGTATTTTTAAATTTCACTGAGTTTGTCCAATCATTCAGCCTTAAACATGACTTTTCTACCCCTAGTATCAAGTATTGTGCATAAAATAGATAATAAATCATCCAGTTGAAATACAGAATCCAGGAGCCCCTCCTCTGGTTCTATCTTGTGAGTAACCTTTAGTGGGAAATCTAATTAGACTTCTTTGCATTTCAATTTACGCACAAATTACACCTTTCATTTGTTCGAGGGACTTAACTCCAATTGTTAAGGGGTTTTTGAGAGCCTGTGGTAGGAGTTGCAGCACAAGAGTAGCAGCACTACCAGCGAACACCAGCTCATACCTGGACAACCCTCTGATGGGTAGTAAGGACAGCATCCAGCTGCATTTTTGAACCTCTCTCTTCCAAGAACAGCACTTCGTTGGTCTTGGTGGGCATCGCGTAGCTGCAGAGAGCACAGGTCAGTGCTTAGGACAGGGAGGACAGATTTGCGCTGCTTTACAGAAAAGAACCAACCTCCAGCAGCACAGAATGTGGAAGGAGATTAACTTTTCATGAGAAATTAATTATGCAAACAATGTATCTTGCAAATCAAGCACTGGCAGAAGCCAGGTGTTTTACTGGAAAGAGATAAGGGAGAAGCTTGCAGTACTACTGCCAGCAAAAACCTGTTTCAGCTACAAACACCAGCCTGAGAAGAGAACTTCTTACTTCTTTATATTTGAAAGAGAGCTTTAAAGGAACAGTTCTGCCTTATTTTGTAATAGTCTAGCTATTCTCATTGGGAACAGAGCTCAAAACCACTGCTGCAACACAGCACTCAAACGACATTCTTCTCCCCTCTGTGAATTTAACAGGAATACGATCAGGCGCTGGATCAGGTTCTGCTCTCCGGTTAGCGTTACTCCAGAGACCTCAGCCTCTCCATCTCCATTTGCGCAGGAACAATATCAATAGGCTACATCCACGTTTTACCCTACAAATTTTGCTCTTAAAGGGAAAATAATTTCTCTCTGTACATACTGAACTCTGGACACCAAGTGCAACCTCAGAGGGCCCAAGTATGACACAAGGTACGAACGTTTTACACTGACAGTGCCAACAACGTCTCAGGCTGTGGGATTTCTCTGCACATGCTTTCCAGTTCATCACTGCTGACACCAGTATAATTTCTTAGTGTCACTGTGTATCCTTCTCAGAACAAACACCTATCAGTCACTAACGTGTCATGATTTTTAGTGCTGTTTGGTGCAAAAGACATCATAGAGAGACTACAAACGACTGCTCTGTGGGCACAGGATTGCAGATCCACAGCTGACAGCTCAACAAAGTGGATGAACACAAAGAAAATTATTTTTGATAGGTTTCATCACATGAGCGGGAACCAGCATTTACACTCAGAGGTACAGTTAAAAATACCCATTTCAGCTAATATCCTTTAAGTATTTTTACATTCTTACAGCAACATGGTGCTCCTCACAGTGACTACAGTTCCTTGGATGCATTGCAAGCATCAGGGAGCATTATCACATTCTTCAGACTCACTCAAATCAGCAAAGCTGCTGTCAGGGGTACACCTGCTTCAGAGATCTAGTGTGTAACTGAAGCATTCTCTACTACTAAAGTAGTGGGTAGCTCTCCCATAATCTTCAGGGGTTTCCCAAGCTCATTCTAATTTGTATATTCAGTACCACTTGCTTACTCTGCCTTATACGCACAGAGGAAAGCCTGGATAAAGAAAAAAAAGCAGCAAAAGTCAGCAGAACAAACCTACATTCCTGGGCTCAGCACCCACAGGCTTAAGCTTTTTTCTCAAAGGAATGAAAAGTAACAGCTATTTTTTTTCTTTGAGATCTGTTCAGTTGGTGCCTGAACACCTCCATTTCAGCCTTCTTCATATAAATACAGCATCCAGAATTGTACAGACACACAAAAAGAGAACACTAAGCAGATGACACAAGATTTCGATTTACATGTGGGAATCTATCAGAGAGATCTGACTGTGCCCTTGTCTGCAAGGCAGCATCACCTCCAAGCCTCACGTGGCTGAACACAATGCAACTGCGAGGGAAGGCAAACACGGAGCCGCGTTCCTCCTACCTTTCATTCACCCGGATGGAGAGTCGGTTGCAGAGTCTGTGCACGTACTGCGCAAAGTGCTCCACGAGACACATATCATAGGAAGTCATCTGGATGTTGATATCTCCATACTCATGTTCGGTTCCAACATTTATCTCTTTCATCTGGACTTTATCCTTTTTCCTCTTTGGAACCTGTATTTAAAAATAAATTAAAACAAAGTAGAAAGCATATGTTTTAAACAAAGCTGGTAATAAAAAACATTAACTCTTGCCCATGCAGGAGCCCATGCTAGGGTACTCTCCCGTGGCAAAAGGTTTGCTGAACTATGTCGAACATATCACAGCCCATCTGTGCTCACTTTCCCCAACGACAAAACTGGGATGACATTATCTTAACAGATGTTCTCAAGTTGAGCAGTTCAGTTCTTGGATGGCAGCACCACAGAAGTCACACAGAAAATACGTGTGCACCATGATTAATTTCTTCCAGAAGACACCAAGGAGTAGAAAACAAACTGCTTTTTATTTCAGTTCCTGCCTTCGAGGCACCTGTCTAGATGAGTTATTGTTTCCTCCTTCCACAGAAATTGTCATCTTTCCAAATTTCAGGGAATGCAGAAAGTTTAAATTGCAAATAAGACCTGCTCATAATATTCTGCAATAATTTGAAGCTATGATGCTAAATTCAGCATCAGGAAGAGATTTCTCCCTCCTAAAATTATTCATTAATTTAAACAAGAATGTACTGTCAAAAGAAAGTATTTCTGCAGTCCTCTGAGCACGTACTTCATGTGACATAACACTGTGCCACAAGAAGTACTAAACCATTACATTATTCCTTTTTGATATGATTCATCAGCTGTGGAAGTAGTAATACCAACATTTAATCAGCCTATAAAAAAGATGGCTCAGCTGAAACCAAGCACAATGGGGAGTTCTTATGCCTACCTCTTTTGGGAGCAGGTATTTAAACCTCCCGATACCATGCGTAGGACGGGCTCTGTAGTGTCTGTGGCAACTCACGAGTGCATCACCTTAAATTAAAGCAGAGCAAACATGTTTCCAGCTGAATAGCAGACAGTCCTTCTTTTAACAAACACATATGGGTGCTTTGAGAGCCCAAAATCCACACTAGGGGCAAGAATTTATCCTAAGTTCACTGACGGAAGGCAAAGGCAGTCCAAGGCTTCAGCCGAACTCTGTCCCACACAGGCAGCCTGTGCATTCCAGCAAGCCTGCTATGATTCACAGTTGGTTACAGTGAGCAACAAATCAGAGAGATTAAAGGTGCCTCATTTCCCAGGTGAATTCTCAGGCAAAGAAAGAAAGAGAGATTTGTCAACACCAGTCGATGGCGAGGATGCTGCTGAAATGTTCCATCTGTCTCCTCTTATGCAACAGCAGTGATGTTACTACAATGGATCTGAGCCTCACTTAATTTTAAATCCAGCCCTGTTCAAATATTCATGTGCTAGGAAGTCAAATCAACACGGCATGAGCTTTTATTTATACCTCCTTCTCCAGGGTAAACTGAAACCCTCAATAAGCCTCATTTTAATAAATGAAGCTCAGAACAGCAAAGAGAAACTGAACACCGAAGATCTAAGCCACTCAGTCACACTTTGCCTGCACATGAAAATCAAATTCTATTTTAAATTGTGACAGCGGACTCAGTCAGCTCAATAAATGTTAACATGGGACCTCACAGGGCGGTAAGTCAGTTCCTGGACATTAATACAGCAAATGGCATCTGGCTGGTGTCACTCCACAGCGTAACACCATGACTGGGAGCACCTGCTTAGCCAAGAACAGGGAAAATGTTGTGGAAGAGCATCTGCTCAGGTTATTTAACCAGTCCAAAATTGGCTAAAGGAAAAAAAAGTAAAAATCAAAAGGAGACAAACGCTCAAGTGTGTAATATTTATTTTGGGTAAATGAAGTTGTTGCCTCGCATTGGATTAATGAGAGGCCTTACCTGCAGCACACAGATGGCTTTCTCTGGGTGTTGCTGCTCTGTAGAAAACAAGAAAATGGTTAAAAGGTCCGATTCACCCACCTGTGGAAACACAACTTATCTGGCCAATCTCTGTGAACAAAGGCTCACACCCCAAGTCCCTCAGACACAGACAGATCCGGTTATCAGAGACTCACTCTCCTTCACATCCTGCAACCCTTTCAGCTCCCAAACACCAGCTGAAAGTCTTCCCTTCACAGACAAAAAGATTTTCCTTGGCAAAAAGTACTTTTTCCGCTACGTATGTTTTCTGACTGTCATGGTTTAACCCAGCAGCTAAACACCATGCAGCTGCTCACTCGCTTTTCTCCTCTTGGGTGGGGTCGGGGAGCGAACCAGAGGAGAAAGGTTGGAGCGCTCATGAGTTAAGATAGAAACAGTTTAACAATTGAAATAAACTAAAATCACATTATAATAGTAAATGGTTATAATAAGAACAATAATAAAACACATTAAGTTATACTCAGCTCATACAGCAGTCACTGGATGTGCACTCCCAACACTGAATATCAGAAAAGATAAATAAATGCTGCGAGCACAACAGCTCCAGCAAAAGCAGGGGAGTAGGAAGCCTCAAGAGTGAAATGGTGGGCAAGACCCTCCAATAATGAGGGCCACTGAGGAAAGAGAGAGTGTCCTCAGTGAACTCCTCAATTTAGAGGGAGCATGACATTTAAGGTAACTCTGCTGGCCGGCCTGGGTCAGCTGCCCTGAAAACTTCTGGCTTAGCTCCCCCGTTCTGCACCTGGTTAACTCAAAGCTGCCCAAGACCTTGATCACAATAACAACCCACACATCAGTGCTGGCTGAAAACTAAACCAAAGTGTCTTATCAACTTTATCTTCCACTAAATCAAGTGCTGTAGTGTCCTCAGAAACACAGCTTTCCTGAATAGAAAACAAATTCTGTGATTCTATCCCAGCAAAACCTGATGCTGTCAGTACAAATGAGCAAGTGTTCTTAGTGCCTTGTACTGTGTTTTACTTACTGGGTTTGATTTCAGACCACTCACCTGCTGAGCATAAACACCTGCTTTAGTAACACTCCCTTCTTCAAGCACAGCACCTGCAATGAGCCACCACAGTCAAAATGCAAACAGTATGGCAGATGCTCTGCAAGTTTTCACCAATACTCCCTAGAATACAGCCATTAAAGCAACACCTGAGACCCTCTGGACATACCAATAACCCCCCCCCAATGACTCCACAAGCTCCAGCCACTGTCACTACCCAGAATATCACTGCAATACAGAGGAAAGGGATGAAGGAGGAAGACGATGACTGGAGAAACCTTCTCATGCACCCCATCACTTTGCTTCAGGATCAAACAAGTTGGAGTGGGAGACCCTTCTTCCCTTGCTTCCATATTCATCCCTCGCAGCACCCCACCACCTCCAGCTTACAACAGCCACATGACCCTTGTGGCTGTTTCAGCTCCACAAGGACATAGGGGAACACAGCTCCTCCATCACCAAGGCAACATAAGGCAAAGAGTTTTGCTGTCCCTGGCAGACAGGAGCTCCATCGTGTGCGTATGGGGGATAATTACCAATGCCCCCAAACAGCGACCAGAGGAACAAGGAGGAAGAAGGGCAGTGACAGGGCAGGGGGCTGCAATGGACCCTGTGCGGTTGAGATGGTCCCTGGATGCCTGAGGAGAGGTGGGGGGAAGGTCTCGGCTCCTGGCCCAAGTAGGCGACGCAGGCCTGTGTCCCCTCACGAGACACGCCCCCCTCCCCAATCCAGTCCCAGGGCCTGCCCCCCCTGCTCCCAGACTCCTCAGTAGCCGAGCTGGGCCTTACCCTCCTGTCCCCAAAACCAGGCCTGTCCCTCCCCTTCCCTCCCTCCCCTGGGGACAGACCTGTCCTCCTCCCCATCCTCCCCCCCGATATCGAACCCGGGATCCCCCACAGCCGGTCACAGGCCGCCGGTACCT
>NW_010182219.1:0-5841 GCF_000695765.1 Mesitornis unicolor | reverse complement strand
GAGCCACGTCCGTCGCTCAAAGCGTCCCCCTTGCTGCACCTCGGTGCTCTCCCACCCGGGTCCCCACCGCTTCCGTCCCTCGTTCCGCCCTCCCAGGGGGTGCTACAGTTTTTGGACAAATCCCTCCCAGTGCTCGCAGGCCCCCGCTCTCCTGAAGGAGGGGCTGGGCAAGCCCCGGGGCGGGGCGATGGGGAGGAGCGAGGGGCAATGGCGGACATTTTTTCCCCGTGCGCCCAGTGCCACGCACTCTGCTAGACTCGCCCCGCCCACTGCCCACTCTTCGGATACTGATTGGTCTTCCGCCGCGTCCATCGAGGCGCGGCACAGCGGCCATCTTGAGTGTGGCATGCCTGGAATCGCAGCCGTTAGTCGATACGGCTGGGTCTTTCCGGCCCCACCCCGGCGTTGTGTGGCGGCCATCTTGAGTGTGGCCTGGCCAGTGGCGGCCATGTCAGCGCGGCTCCGGAGCGCTGTGAGGGGAGAGCGGGGATGGAGGGCAAGGCGGGCGGTCCAGGGCCGAGCAGGCTTCAGAGCTGGGTGATCTGCGTTCATGAAACCTCACCAGCTTCAGCCTGGAAATAGGCCCCAGCAGGCCTGTGGGGTGTGAGGGTGCATAGGGCCGGCCTGGGTGTGCAAGCCTGAAGAAGAGCCAGAGGGTTTGGTATTAAACCTGGCTGGTTTGGCCCTGCCACCTGGCACAAGCAGTGTGAAGGTTTTGGTGGGTTTTTTTTGCAGTTGCAGAGGCAGGGCTGGACTTTGCCCTGTAGTCAGCCTGGAAATAGGCCCCAGCAGGCCTGTGGGGTGTGAGGGTGCATAGGGCCGGCCTGGGTGTGCAAGCCTGAAGAAGAGCCAGAGGGTTTGGTATTAAACCTGGCTGGTTTGGCCCTGCCACCTGGCACAAGCAGTGTGAAGGTTTTGGTGGGTTTTTTTTGCAGTTGCAGAGGCAGGGCTGGACTTTGCCCTGTAGTCTTAACAGCTGTGTAATCAACCTGGGTTGGCTGTGTCTGTGCTGGCAGGCTGCCACGGGCCTTGAAAATGAAGGAATGTTGCAGCACAGGCGTTCTGGACCCGTGGTAGACACACTTTCGAGGGAAGCAAAACTGAACTCTTCTTTCTGCAGCAGGCTGCTCCCTCCAAGGGCAGAGTGGATCCTGCCTTACTGCCAGCACTTTGATCTCAGCCACTGTCTGGAGGCACTGCCCTGACTTTTTAGTGGAAGGATGTAGGATGTGGGGAGGATGTAGGATGTAGGAAGGATGGAGTGACAAGGACCTCCTTGATTTGCAGAATGTGTTTCACAGTGGGAGTGGAGGTGGACAAGGGGGTGTGTCTGGCAGACTGGGGTGGGGAGAGATGTGCACTGTGTGTTTCTCTGCTCCCCAAACCTGTCAGTCTGGAGATAGCTCGAGAAAACCCATCTCTTTGCAAACTGCCCCCTCCTGTGTTTTCCACCTTCCTCTTTACCAGGCTATCATCTCCATTTCACCTATGCCCTTCCCCACTCCCTTCTCCCCTACCTGGCCCAAATTTCCCCCTTGTGTGGGCAGATGCTCCTGCCCACTTCATTGAGTCCCCATCTTGGAGGTCTCCATGCTGGGCAGCAGCTGCTTGGCAGCTTGATTTCAGGTCAGGATTTCTAGCTCTGCTGACTGATCACTGCTCCGATTGCTTTTGGCTGGAGCTGTCAGGGCTCATGATGGACTTTCTCCATTTTATCTGCGTTCATTGATGTGGCAAGTCTCCTCTGTTGCAGACCAGACTCATGCATTGGATTCCTGCTCCATGATCTGCCCTGCCAGGCCCTGTCCTGCATTTGCGAGCGCCTGGAGCTTCCAACACACACCTGCCACCCCAGATGTTCATCCCCATTGCGATCTGGTGCGTGGATGGGAGAGACGGAACATGAGAGGACAAGGTTTGCCTGAAAGCAGAGCCAAGGCTATGCTGTCTCCTCAGCGTACGGAGGAAGCAGAGGGGATCTGTGCCACCTTTGCTTTCTCCTCCACGCTTTGCGAGGACGCAGACTTTCAGCTCTGAGCTGTGCATTCTTGGCACTCCCTGGACACGACAAAACTGCTCATGTGGAACGGATGTCGTACTGCCCTTTGATCTCACTTCGGGAGCCCCAGGCAGAGCCACCCTGGCAATGACGCTTGTTTGATAACCCCAGGGTGCTTCAAGCAAGGAGCACTGTGGCAGTCTGAGCTGGGTTAAAACCAGCACTCCCATTCTAGGAAAGCTGAGCTTCTCCTCCCATGAGCTTTAAAAGCCTTGGAGGAAATTCCATGCTTGAGGAGGGGCTGCCTTGACTGGAGGGTGATGACCTGGTCCTGGGGAAGGCCATGATGGGCACCACAATGAAGAGCAGGTCGTGCTCACGATGACGCCTCATTCCATGACCCCAAATGCTGTGTGCTTACAGAGGGGGGCTGTGCCCCCTAATTCCCTCTCCCCCTCGTGGGGACTCATCTTTCGGCCACCCACGAAGTGAGGCTTGAGGAGGGAGCATTGCCCCAGACTGAATTTGGGGTACAGCAGTTACTGCTTACCATATTGCAGGAATCCCCCTCCCAGTGACCATCCTTGTCCTGCATGTCTCAGTGAAAAATGAGTCCGTCTCTTCAGTGAGGACTTTCTCTGACATCTGTCATAGATGGTTATGTTTTAAGGCCAAAAGGGACTATTAAATCCTGTAATTTCGTCCCCTATAGATTTCCACTGACTTAGAGCTGTGTGGAAGCAGATCACTCCTGTTTCGATGAAAGCTTCTTTCTCATAAAAGCTCCTGCTCTTGATTTTCCCTGGATACAAAGATAGCGCTGCTCTTGGCAGCTTGTTCTGGAGGCTGAGCACCCTCTCTGTGAAAAACGTCGGCCTTCTTTCCAATTTGAACGTGCTTCAGCTCCCAGCCGCCGGTCCTTGCGATGCCTTTCTTTGACTAACGAATTGTTTCACAGCCAGGTAAACGAATCTCTGTTTGCAGGAGCACAACATTTAGAAAAAGAAGCAAAGGTGTTTCTTTGTTCAAGCCACAGAAACCTCAGCCACAGAAACCCAAACCACCCCTTTTCTGTACTGCGCTAAAAAAAAACCAAAACAGGGAGCGATTCCTTCCTTCTCAAGGCTCCCCTGGCTGCTGAGAGGGCCAGGCCTTGCTGGAGGGATTACTTCATCCATCCTCTTTTGCTTTGCTGCAGATTTTTCTCCTTGTCACGTAGCTGATGCATCCTACCAATGGCCCAGCGTGGTGCACAGCACAAGTGCTGGCAGAAGTGATGCTCAAGCGGTTGGTGACCTATGCAGAAGGGTAATTTAAATACTCCCTAGAGGAAAACTTCTCATGTGCGCGCCTCCTCTTCTGCAGCGTTTCTTAGGACAGCACCTAAGTCCCACCGGAGCTGGCGGGCTGATCTCCCCTGGCTTCAGCAAGCAGAGGCAAGTCCTCAGTAGCTTTACCTTGAAAGCCTCATCCATATCCCCTGCCAGCCCCACAGGTTGAAACCACTTTGGCAGCTGTCCTGATTTGCTGGGACAGAATTTTAGAATTGGTCAATGGCATCCTGGGGTGTATCAGGAGGGGGGCGGTGAGTAGGTCAGAGAGGTTCTCCTTCCCCTCTACTCTGCCCTGGTGAGACCGCATCTGGAATATTGTGTCCAGTTCTGGGCCCCTCAGTTCAAGAAGGACAGGGAACTGCTGGAGAGAGTCCAGCGTAGGGCTACAAAGATGATTAAGGGAGTGGAGCATCTCCCTTATGAGGAGCGGCTGAGGGAGCTGGGTCTCTTTAGTTTGCAGAAGAGGAGACTGAGGGGAGACCTCATTCATGTTTATAAATATTTAAAGGGTGAGTGTCACGAGGATGGAGCCAGGCTCTTCTCGGTGACAAACAATGATAGGACAAGAGGTAATGGGCACAAGCTGGAACACAGGAGGTTCTACTTAAATTTGAGAAGAAACTTCTTCTCAGTGAGGGTGACAGAGCACTGGACCAGGCTGCCCAGAGAGGTTGTGGAGTCTCCTTCACTGGAGACATTCAAAACCCGCCTGGACGCCTTCCTGTGTAACGTCATCTAGGTGTTCCTGCTCCGGCAGGGGGGTTGGACTGGATGATCTTTCGAGGTCCCGTCCAACTCCTAGCATTCTGTGATTCTGTGATTTCCTTTGCCCAGCATGAAGAGATGCTGAGCCTGAGCACAGCTTTTGCGATAAAAAGAATTGTTACTAACAGGCAAGACTTGTTTTCCCTGGAATCAGCAGGAGAGATCCCTGAATCCATACTGACATAAACAAGGACAATATATGTATTTAAAATGATGTTGGAATGATTTAAGTCGGGTTTTTGCCAGTCTGGATTCCTTTTCCCTGTGGCGTAGCAAAGCAGCCACATGACCAGTGCCACAGCAAGGGCCTTTAATGAGGGTAAAGGTTTTTTCTTGGAACTGGTCCCAAATGCTGGGTGCAAAGCTAAATGTGATCTCCTTCTCCTATCTTTATTAAAACTTATTTAAATTTAATCACCTTATTAAAGACATGTTTTCTCTTTCACTTCACTGGCAGTTCAAGGCCCGAAAAAAAACCCCACCCTTGGAGAAGCAGTTAATCATGTTGAGGGAGTACAGATGAAGTGATCAAAAATAGAAAGCGTAGAGTGTTTGATTTTTAAAATGCCATCTAATTCTGCATCTTTGTGTCCAAGAACAAGATCCCTGGAGTGAAAAGGTTCAATGAGTGTTTCCTTTCACCAGGCAGAGATGGAGGGCAGAGGCAGCGGCTGGAGGCACTGAACAAAGGACACTGGTGGCCAAGGGTGACCTACCTGCAAGCAAATAACTGCCGAAAACCTGTGCCCCCTTTGGCTACGTGGACCATTTACAAATCCAGGCCAGTGTGTCACGTGGAAATTGAATAATATTAATTTTGACCCATGATCTTTGTCAAAAAGTAGTCGAATTTGGGGCGTGGTGTCCCCTTAGCAGAAGAGATGTGGTGCTGAGATGTAGCACTCAGAAACATCTCCTCAATGCAAGTGATCTACTGGGACGATCATTGAGCAAGTGTCTCAAAGTCATGCTTCTCTGAAAGGAATATCCACATCAGTTCAGGACTGGGCCTTTGATTTTAAGGACTTTGATTGTTCCTTACACCATTGGGGTCCATCCTCCCCTAGTTCAGTGATTCAGCCAGCAGGATTTCACCCCAGCATCCAGAAAACCCACACAGTCATCACAGAATCATGAAGGTTGGAAAAGACCTCTAAGATCATCAAGTCCAACCGTCAACCCAACACCACCATGCCCACTAAACCACGTCCTGCAGTGTCACATCTACACATTTTTTGAACACCTCCAGGGATGGTGACTCCACCACTTCCCAGGTGTTGTGGTTTAGGGCTGGGCTGGCCCATTCCAATGCTTGACCACTCTTTCAGTAAAGAAATTTTTCCTCATATCAAATCTAAACCTCCCCTGGTGCAACTTGAGGCCATTTCCTCCTGTCCTATTGCTTGTTACTTGGGAGAAGAGACTGAGCTCCACCTCGCTACACTTCCCTACTCCTACTTGCCATGCTATTCCTGATGCAGGCCAGGATGCTGTTGGCCTTCTTGGCCACCTGGGCATGCTGCTGGCTGATGTTTAGTCAGCTGTCGACCAACACCCCCAGGTCCTTTTCTGCCTGGCAGCTTTCCAGCTACTCATCCCCAAGCCTGTAGCGCTGCATGGGGTCGTTGTGACCCAAGTGCAGGACCCAGCACTTGGCCTTGTTGAGAAGTATACATTTAACCTTAGCCCATCATTACGCTCCAGAGTGAACACTCTCCTGCCCCCTTCCCCGCCCCCTCCCCC